>NC_135329.1:177230095-177533126 GCF_023851605.1 Tamandua tetradactyla | reverse complement strand
AGAGTCACCTCCGGAGGATCTCTTTTTTTGTTCTTCACATGTGGCCTCTCTCTCTCTCTCTCTAAACCCAACTCTGCAAGTGAAACCACTGCCGTTCCCACACGGTACATGGCATCCAGGGATGAAAGTCTCCCCGGAAGCATGGGAGATGACTCCTAGGGATGAGCCTGGCCCTGGCACCATGGGATCAACAATGCCATCCCGACCAAAAGGGGGGAAAGAAGTGTAACAAATAAGGTATCAATCACTGAGAGAGTTCAAACAGAATCAAGAGGCTACTCTGGAGGTCACCCTTATGCAAGTTTCCATTAGACATTGCTAACTATCATAGCTTACCAAACCCCAACCAAAACCATTCCTGCCAATCCTAAAGAATACCTAGGGCATTATATATGATTCTACAAAGGTTTCATGCACTAGGGTAACTTTCCAGAAATTCAGAACCTCCAGATAAGTCCCCAGACCAGATAAGTCCTGAAATACAGAGTGGTCAGCCTTTCCAGAACATCAACTAGTTCAATTTCTCTATCCCATTATCAATAGCCCCTTCCAACATGAAAAAGTTAAAATGGGCATAGCCCAAACAGCCCTAAAGAGTGGGAGAAAGATCAAAAGTGATGGTGGAGTTATACAGAGAAGGTAGGATTTAGCAAATGAGTATGAGTGCCGAATCATTATACTGAAATTTCTTTTGTTCTCTAGTGTCTTGGAGTAGCTAGAAGAAGAAAAAAAAAATGAAAAATCACAGCATTGGAACCCATACCAAATTGTAAAATCTATTCTATAACTACTTGTTAAAATATTCTCAGAAATTTATTGCTTTTTTTGTATATATTATATATCACAATAAAAAAAACATTAAAAAAAGATATATAATACTCAAGAAAAAAAATACCTTATAATCATTATGGTATTCCACATAGTATTGCTTCTGATTAAGGAACTCAACTTCAGAATACATGCACATCAATCCTTGCATTTAAAAAATTTACCTGACGCCCCTAGGCAAAGTTGAAGCGTCTTAACAATGGTGACATGCAGATCTTCAGATTTGGCTATTATTTACCTCTTCAACCTAATCTCTTACTACTACTTCTACCTTGGGCTATAATGGCTTCCAACTTTAGTTCTTTGTCTCTATTTTCTTTTCCACCTAGAAGACTGGCTAACTCCTACCTATCTTTCAGGAATATGTTCACATACCACTCTCTCTGATAAGCCTTTCAAGATGTTCCCATTCCCAGACCGAGCATAATTACCCCTTCTATAGCACTCAGAACTTTCCCTATCAATTCACTCATTATACTGTGTACCAGTTTGAAAGGATTATGTCCTCCAGCAAAAACATGTTTTAATCCTGATCCATTTTGTAGAGGCAGCTTTTTCTTTTAATTCCTACTCAGCGCTGTAGGTTGGAGACTTGATTAGATTATCTCCATGGAGATATGGCATGCACATTTGTGGGTATTAACCCTTGCTTAGGAGAGGTGACTCCACCCATTCCAGGAGGGTTTTGTTTAGTTTACTGGAATCCTTTCAAAGAGGAAACATTTTGGAAAACTGCTTCAGAGCCACAAGAACCACAACAGCCCATGCAGCCAAAGACCCTTGGAGATGAAGAAGGAATACACCTCCAGGGGAGCTACATGAAACAAGAAGCCTGGAGAGAAAGCTAGCAGGCATCACCATGTTCACCATGTGCCTTTCCAGTTGAGAGAGAAACCCTGAACTTCATCAGTCTTTCTTGAGTCAAGGTAATTGGTGTCTTAATTTGGACATTTTTATATAAACTTGCTTTAATTAGGGCATTTTCATGGCCTTAGAACTGTAAATGTGCAACTTAATAAATTCCCCCTTTTAAAATTCGTTCTGTTTCTGGTAAATCACATTCCAACAGCTAGCAAACTAGAACACACTGTATCATAATTAACTATTTATTATATCTAGCTTATATAAGAGTTGGTGAGGGCAAGCCCCAATATTTCATCTACCACTGTATCCCGTAATGAATACTACAATAACAGGCATGTGATAAATAAAAAACACTATGTGGATAAGCAAACGGCCTCAAAAGTACACAGAAGTGGTACTTTTCTCCACTAGAGAAAGACTCCAGTAAAACAAACCCACACACTCATGACATAATAGATAAATTTCCATGTTCACAGTCTGATCATTTCAATTGGTCAAATACCACTGTAATAGTATCATGATGACACATGTGCCTCATCTGTGACTTGATATTAATAGTCAGTAAGTCAAGTACTCAAGATTTCTGGCATGCCAAGTGTACAAAACTCAAGCAACATGAACTTATTTTTCAAGCTGCTATATTTACTACTCCTTACCTTCCCTCCAAAGGGATTTTCTAGAACTAAATCAACATGGATTTCATGCAAGCTCTAATAATCTTTATTAAGCAAACTCACCTTTAAAGGCGAAAAAAGGAAAATTTAACTATTTTCCCATTGCTAAGTTTCACACAACTAAAATAATCACTTCACAAACTTATAAACTCCTAAATTTTATAACTTAATTCCATAAAATTCAATCTTAACCACTATCCTACTTGGAGTGAAAATACACATTGTGGGGGGCAGGCATGACAAGGAGCTCAGTGGTAGAATTTTCACCTGCCATGAAGGAGACCTGGATTCAATTCCTAGCCTATGCACTTTGCTACCTCCTTGGCGGGAAAAAAAAATTCAATAAATGGTGCTTCAATAATAGGATAGTCACATGGAAAAAGAATGAAATGTGGCCCCCACCATAAAGCATACAAAAAAAAAAATACACACTGGGAGAAAAAAAGAGAAATCTAAATATATATATAGTATTCTATATAATACATACTATAGTAGATATATTATTTATGAATGAATAGGAGGAGGTGGACGGTTGACAAATTCACCTGTAAAAACCATGTGGGTTTGCAGTCTTTTGAGGGAGAAAAGTTTTAGTTTTTAATAAATTTCCCATTTTGACAGTTATAAGTCTATTCATATTTTCCTTCATTTCTTATTTTTCAATTTTACATTTCCTATTTTCCCAGAAACAAACCTGTTTAGGTTTTTAGATGTATTAGCATATGTTCACATATTTATTAAAATATTTTGTACATGGAAAAAAGCTACTGAAAACTACAAACTAAAAACTTATGAAAAAAAGGTTTACTCATGTATCAATCATTTAGAATAAAATCAGTTTGGAAAAAATATATACATATATACACCCACACTTTCTCTTTTAAAAAAAGCCTCATATATACATACCAATCATGAGAAGCTAACACCCTATAAAATGGGTTGGCAAACTTTTTCTAAACCAAATAGTGAATAATTTTGGCTTTGCAGGCTAGCCAGTCTCTGTGACAGCTACTCAAACAGGTGGAAAGCCACACCAAGCCTGCAGGAGGCAGTCTATCAACTCCAGTCCTATGAGATCATCAAAGTCACAGCACTACACTTTCTAGTTCCCTCTACTTCCAGGACCTATTGTCTTACTGTCAAGATAAGACATAAAATTGAATTGCGGCTTCCCCCCATTTCCAGAGCTTCACTCAAAGGATTTAAAAGATTCAAGGATGTAAAAAGACCTTGCTCTCTCTTTGTCAAAAGACCCCAGCCAATTTCAATTCAGTTAAAGAGAAATGCTCCCAGAACAAGCCATCATGAGCAGTCGGCTTCATTAAGGAACCAAAGCAGCTAAACAGCTGAAGGTAGCTTCTCTACCAAGAAGGAAATCCTAATAACACAGGAATTACATTATCCTCAGATGAGGAAATTGCTCAGAGTCTGATTCTGTAATCAATAATTGTATCTCTACTATTTTTTTCTCTATATTATTCTACCTCCAATATATCAGACTAGTAAAGAAAAAAATACAATCAAAATATGTAATTAGCTACATCTCTTAAAAGTCATATCTCATATCACAAAAGAAAACAGCATGTTTGCAATGTAATATTTTATTTTTATATGACGTTTGTGATTCAGTATTTAACCAGTTTCAAGTATATTTTTGGACATTTTTGTCTTAAACAAATATCTATGAAATAACACATCACCACGCCATTACTCTTTGTCTGGATTTTATGGTATCAATGCTCTTACCTGACACTGGTTAATAGCTGCATGGTTGCCATGGAATGGAGACTGCCTTTCTTTATCTCGATGATGTCGACTGCTGTGTTTACTTCTCTGCAACTGCTGACGTAATTTTGCAATCTGAAAAGGGGAAAAATAACAGGTATACCACAGTACTTTCTGATATAAATAAAAACATATCCTCACTTAATAAAAATCAGTAAAATTCAGCCTTAATAATCCTTCAATTTTTTAAACATGCAAAAAATTTAATGTAAAAAAATTATATATATGAAAGAAAAACAGAATTTTGTTTCAACATTGTTCTGAGCCTTCCCAAACATTAAAGAAATTAAGTCTTCCACATTTAGAATAAATTATGTTACAGCTTTCACAAAGAATTCAAAATGATGATATTCTCTCATTGCACTTACGATGAATCTACTTTTATTTAGATTTTTAAATCAAATACATAACCTTCAAAAGTTTCAAAAAATTAAATTCAAGTCATGATATGCATTTACAGATACAACCTATAACTAACAATTTCTATTTCACTGAATGTTACTCCAAGACTAATTTTTTTGTTTTATTTCTATTACATGCAAAATGCAAATGTCATAATTATAGGCATGTAAAACAGTAAGCACTCAAAGCACAGAGCCATAATCAACCCTAAATATTTAGGGGGTTATAAATTTTAGAAACACTATCATATATATGGAAATAATAAATGTGAATTTGCTACATCACTATAGTTTTATACATCTGATGTTTATATCAACAGGTATGAACTCTCCTTAAAAAAAAAAAAGAGCAAGAAAAACACGTAAGTAATCAATGTCTATTCTTCTATACAAATCATTATCAAATTAACACAATAACTGCTTTTCCATTATTTCTCAAGTCAAAAAAAAATCAGAAATTACAAATCTTCATTGCCCACAACTTTAAGGAACTACCACACCCACTTTCTTGAAACCATTTTCCTGACCTCCTTAAGTTGATCAGTACTGCCCCAGGATGCTGAACGTTTGTGAGACCCTTTCTTTTTTTCAGCATATTCTTCAGCCCATGCACTCTCTGTCTATAACAGAAAAAAGAGGGGAGGAGTATTAGAAACTATTTAAAATAACACAAATTATCCATATTTCCTCCAGCATCAGATAATTAATTAGAATTAACATTTTAGCATAGTTCCTTCATTTTTACTACTAATAAAAAACTGGTAATTAGTATTTTTACATAACAGAAATCAAACTATAAATTTAGCATTTATTGAATATATGTGTAACAATGCATCCTTATTAATAGCTAATATTCTGTGTTCTCACTATATGCTAGGTCCTGTAATTTCATATGCACTACCTAATTTAATACTGTGCTGGTCTGAATCTGTGTACCCCAGAAAAGTCTCAAGTTCTTTAATCCTCATTTAATATTGCTGGATGGGATTTTTATTTATTATTTCCATGGAGATGTGACCCACTCAACTGTGGGAGGTATCCTTTGATTAGATGGTTTCCATGGACATGGAACGCCATTCAAGATGGGGTTGCTTCCTGGAGCCTTTTTAGAGAGAACCATTTTAGAAAAAGCTTTAGAGCCACTAGAACCAACAGAGCCCCTGCAGCCAGAAACCATTGGAGCAGAAGGAAAACAACCCCAGGGAATCCTTATGAAATGAGGAGAGAAAACTAGCAGACATTGCCATGTGCCCTCTCAGCTCAGAGGAAAACCCCAAACTTCATCAGCCCTTTCTTTGGAGTTAAGTTTCTTTCCTTTGATGTCTTAATTTGGACATTTTCAGGGCCTTAGAACAGCAATTTAATAAATTCCCTTTTTAAAAACCATTCCATTAATGGTATATTGCATTCTGGCAGCTTACAAACTAACACAAATACATACAAAAGTTCTACTAGTTTACACAGATAAGAAACTATAACAATAAGAGGTTAGATAAATTGCCTAAGGTCTCAAAGCTAAAACATGGCAATGCCAAGTTATAAACCAGACTCCAGAGTTCATAATCTTACCATACTATGTCTTATCTTGCTTTAAGTACGTTCAGAGAATAGTCTCAAAATATTAAGTTCTTAGTGGTTATTCCAAACCCAGAATTTAAAAATACTGTATCAGAAAAGAAAAGATAAATAGCTCTTGGCATATGAAAATGTTTCATCTTCACTCATAGTAAGAGAAATACAACTTAAAACTTCACAAAGACTGGAAGATTTGATAACATACATTCTCCTACATTGATGGTAAGAGTCAAAAAAAACCAAGGGAATTCAGCAATTGCTGTCAAAGTTACAAAAGCACATGGTTTGACATGACAACCCCTCTTCTAGTAACTTATTCTGCAGATGTGTATTAAAATAACATAATTATATTATTTCCCACTCATAGCACTGGGTTCTTTTCTTTTTTTTTGGTCTGCGAACAGAATGCAAAAATACACTTCTAAAGAAAAGAAAAATGCTTGAGAGACATTTTGTTTTCCCCCTTTTAATGTGCTGCTGGATTTGATTTGCAAGCATTTTGTTGAGGATTTCTGCATTTACATTCATCTCTATATTCTGTATCTATATTCATCTATATCCACTAAAGAGATTGGTTTGTAATTTTTTTTTCTTGTAATATATTTGTCTGGCTTTGGTATTAGGGTGATGATGGCTTCAGAGAATGAGTTAGGTTTCTTTTTATTTCCTTTTCTGGAACGATGCAAATGTTCTAAAAATGACCATGTTGATGAATACACAACTACAAGATAATAATGTGAGCCACCAATTGTATGCCACCTATGGACTGTAGGTATGTGAAAATTTTTCAATAAAAACTTTTTAAAAGTGAAAAAAACAATGTACTATTCATTGGGCTAGAGAAATTCAATCTAAAAATGTGAATAAACAAAAGGAACATCAGTCACAGCTGAGGTCAGAGAATAACTACAAGTCTTCAATATTACACGAGCCCATTTCTCGCATCTAGCTCCCAAAACACTGGGGCCAGTATCCAACAGATGATTTGAAGATGCTTATCTGAAGAAAATGCTATCATTTTGAGGGTTCTTCAATGAAAATGCCAGACATCACCTGATCACTGTAGCATAAGGAACATACCTTCCCATGAAGTGGGCAAAGGCTTGAATTTTTGAAGAGATAGTATTGAGCAATAGAATCATAGAACTCATTGGTACTCCTCAGAAGTAACTATAAAATAGCTAAGTAGTTTGGATTTTTCCAAAACAAACTGTCACATTAATGATAAAGTAGTTAAATCTCTCACAAAAACCAAAAGGACTTCAGTTAGTTCATGACACATTAATCTAATGATGAGTCTTTTCCCTTCCTTATCCCTCAACACCCAGCTGACAAGAAAACAAGGGGACAGTTAAAAGCAATGTACAGAAGTACAATCTAACTAGACGGAGTCAGAGCCCAAGAAGCTATAGCTGTGGCTTTGGAGTCCAGAAAACCTCGTGCACATACTGGAGGATGTATATCCTGCAAATCTGTTTGGAACTGAAGAACTGAACCTCGCTGGCTCATATTCCATAACTCACTCTTCATGTAGAAGGCAACTAGTTCACAGAACGCTACTAAAGAACATTGGGAGAGTGCAAGCAAGTCATGGCAGCCTAGGGCAAGGGTCTACCGGCTGTGGGAGATACAGTCCAGTGACTGAGACTACAAGGAAAGGTTGTTTCATAGGGAAAGGGGGACATTTGTAGCCATGCAAACAGGGGAATCCCTAGAGTCATGCATACATGCCCAAGATAAGATACACACACAGAAATAACCAGGGAAGAGCTAACGCTTTCTCCTAGAACTATTCTCCAAATTCACTGATGGCTAAGCCCTGAAGGAGAGCATTCACACAGGCCAATATGCAAAGACTAGAAGCATGTTTTTTTGGTTTCCTTTTTTTTTCATTTTTCATTTTTGGAAAAAGTTGGAACAGAATTAGGGTTGAGTCTTTTTGGAATTTTGGTAGAATTTCACCATGAACCCATCTGGTCCTGAGCTTTTATTTGTTGGGAGGTTTATGATGACTGATTCAATATCATTACTAGTAATTGGTCGGCTGAGATCTTCTATTTCTTATTGAGTCAATGTAGGTAGTTTCTTCATGCGAGAATTTGCCCATTTCATCTAGGTTATCTAATTTATTGGCATACAATTAGTCACAGTATTTTCTTATAGCTGTTTTTGTTTTTTACTTTAGCAGAGTCAGTGGTAACATTCCCCTTCTCATTTCTGATTATCATTATATGTATCATTTCTCTTTTTTTTTTGTCAGCCTTAGCTAAAGGTTTCTCAATTTTTTTTTTAACTTTTCAAAGAAGCAACTTTTTACTTTGTTGATCCTATTGTTTTGTTTTCTATTTCATTTATGTCTGCTCTAATCTATTTCTTTCTTTCTGCTCCCTCTGGGTTTAGTTTGTTTTTCTTCATCAAGTTCTTCCAGTTTTGAGGTTAGGTATCTGATGTGAAGTCTTTCTTTTTTAATGTAAACACTTAAGAGATATAAATTTCCATCTCACCATTGCCTTTGTTGCATCCTGTAAGTTTTGGTATGTTGCATTTTCAATTTCATTCGGCCTCAATATAATTTGTAATTTCACTTCTGATTTTGTCTTAAACACAGCGGTTAAGAGTATGTTGCTTAATTTCCACATATTTTTAAATTTTCCCTTTTTCCAATTTCTACTGTAATTTCCTTGTGAATGGAGAATATATATTGCATGATTTCACTATTTTTAAATTTATTGAGACTTGTTTTGTGACCCAAAATATAGTCTATGCTGCAGAATATTCCAGCACTAGAGGAAAATGTGAATGTGTATTCTATTTTGATTGGGTACAGCATTCTATATATGTCTGTTACATCTAGTTGGCTTAGTGAATCATTCAAGCCCTGTATTTCTTTATTGATCCTCTGATTAGATGTTCAATCCATTATTGAAAGTGTGGTGTGTTAAAATCTTCTACTTTTAATGCAGAACTGTCAATTTCTCCCTTCAAACTTGTCAGTATTTGCTTCATACACTGGGGCTCTGCTGTTAGGTGAACAGATACTTACAACTGTTAGGTAGTTTTGTTGAACTGTCCCCTTTATCAGTATATAATGACACTCTTTGCCCCTTGTAACTGTTTTTCACTTACAGTTATTTTATTCAATATTAGTACAGCCACTCTACCTCTCTTTTGTTTGCCACTTGATGGTATATTTTTTCCCCATCCTTCCACCCCCAACTTACCTGTATCTTTGACTTTAGGGTGAGTTTCTTGCAGAGAGCCTATAATTGAGCTATGCTTTTTTTATCCATTCTACCAATCTCTGTCTTTTGACTGGAGAGTTTAATTCATTTAAATCTAAAGTTATTTATTGATAATACAGGATTTTTGCTCGTCATTTTGCTATGTAGTCTTTGTAAGTCTTATACCTTTTTTGCCCCTCACATCTGTTAATGCGTACTTTATATTTAATTTGCCTTTTTGTGTAACACCATATTGAAAGTCTTCTACTTCTACCTAGATACATTCTTCTTCTATTTTCCTTGTCATTACCATGGGGTTAAAATTTAACATCCTAAATATATAACAATCATAACTGGTTTCTTAACAACTTTAATAGTATGTATTATTACTTTTTCTATAATCCTATTTTTGCCCACGATTTTTTGTAATTGTTAACAATTCTACCTTTGCATATTTTATATACAAAACCATGGATTTATCCATACTTTTTATGCATCTGATTTTAGCAACTATAGGAAGTAGAAAGAGGAGTTACATAGCCAATAATACAATAATAATGGCACTTATAATTACCCAAATGGTTACCTTTACTGCAGAGATTTTATTTCTTTATGCTGCTCTGTTTTTCATTTTAGTCTGACAAATTCCTTTCAGCATTACTTATAGAGCAGGTATAGTGATGATGAATGCCCTCAGCTTTTGTTTATTTGATTAAGTCTTAATCGCTCCCTCATTTTAAAAAATGGTTTTATTGAGAAATCTTCACACACATACAGTCCATACACACATACAGTCCATACATAGTGTTATGTTCAATGGTTCACATCATCACATAGTTGTGTATTCATCACCAGGATCATTTTTATAAAATTTGCATCACTCCATAAAAAGAATGAAAAGAAGAAAAAACTCATACATCCCATTCCCCTTACCACTCCCTCATTTTATTTTACTCCTCATCCTCCCTGTTATTTATTTATTTCTTATCCTTATTTTTTTATTCATCTGTCCATACCCTGGATAAAAGGAGCACCAGCATAAGGTTTTCACAATTCTACAGTCACACTGTAAAAGCTTTATCATTATACAATCTAAGAATCAAGGCAACTGGAACACAGCTCAACAGTTTAGGTACTTCCCTCCAGCCACTCCAATAAAACATAAACTCAAATATTACCTTGCCTCATTCAATATGGACTAACTTTAATATATAAACTCAGAAAATGGAAGTCGAGAACATGGGTTATCAGGTTGGGGCCTATTTTAAAGGGTCCTAGATTGTAAGTTCTTACAGGAGTCACATATATTCAGAAATTGTACCTGTTATTTCTAAATTCTGAGATACTTGGCTATGTGTATATAACGTGATCATGGCCAGAAACTTTGGGTATTTATGACACCTGACACTCAGAGTTAGAGCTCTGAAGCTATGAAAGTCAGCAGTACCCCATACAGCAACTATTTAAAAAGATGAAAGAGTGGTAAGACTTCAACTACAGATTTGCATGAAGCTTATCTGAATAGGACTAAGGTAAAAATCAGAATACAGGGTACAGGAGGATATAGCCCATATGTCAAAACTTCAACTTCTGTGTGAGACCAAAGGGATAGATAGTTATTTGCTGTAAAATTTATATTTTGGATAGTATATTCCCTAATTTAACTTGTAGGGTCAGTTTATTTGAACATCATAAGTACACAGTCTTGAACAGGGCATGAGATCTTGTTGGTTTGTACAGGATAGTGTGGTGCCCCAATACATACAAGAGTAATTTGGACAGAAAAGAAAAAAGTATTTGCAAAGTCCCCCCAGGAACAGGGGAAAAAAGAGAAATATTCAACTTCCCCATCTGGTAAATTCCTGATATTCTCACAAGCAGTGGGGTCAACCAATTCAACAGGCTGAGCCTTCCATCTTGGGGTTCACCCCTATGAAAATATTGCTGCAAAGGAGAAGCTAAGCCTACTTATAATTATGCCTAGGAGTCATCCCCAAAAACCTCTTCTGTTGCTCAGATGTGGCAACTCTCTCTAAGCCAACTCCCCCTATATGGAATATAATTCCCAGGGGTAAATGTCCCTGAAAGTATGGGACAGGACTCCTGGGATGAGCCAGAATCCAGCATCATGGATTCAGAAAGGCTTCTTGACCAAAAAGGGTAAGAAACAAATGAGACAACATAAAGTTTCAGTGGCTGCAAGATTTCAAGGAGGGAGAGTCGAGAACTTATTCTGTAGGTTATTCTTATGCACTATAGAGAATCCTTTTTTAGTTCATGGTGTATTGGATCGTCTGGAGGGAAGCATTTTCCTCATTTTTTAAAGAGTCTTACCAGATACAAAATTCTTGGCCAGCAATTTTTTTCCCATCAACACTTGGTGTATTTTCATGAACCTCAAGATATTTTGTAATTTCACTTCTGATTCAACCCACTGCCTTTTTGCCTACATGGTCTTCTAATGAGAAATCAGCATTCAATCTAATTGGGATTCCTTGTACATAGCATGCTCCTTTTCTCTTGCTGCTTTCACAACTCTCACCTTGTCCTTTGCATTAGACACTGTAACAAATATATGATGTGGTGTACTTTTCTACAAGTTTACCCTGTTTGGTGTTCTCTGAGCCTCTGGGATGTGCATATGCACTTCTTTTGCTATGTTTAAGAAGTTCTCTGTCATTATTTCTTTGATTATTCCTGCTGTCACTTTCCTTCTCCTCCTCCTTGGCCTTCCATAATGTGTGTGTATTAGCGACCTTGATGGTATCCCATAGCATCTTAGGCTATTTTTTATTTTAATTTTTCTTTTTCCTTTCTGCTTTTCAGCCTGACTCATTTCAAGTATCTTTATCTTCAAGTTCACTGATTCCTTCTTCTACCAGCTCCAATTTGCTCTTGAAACCCTCCCGGGGATTCTTCATTTCAATTACTGTGGTCTTTAACTCTAGTAGTTCTGTTTGGTTCCTTTAAAAAATTTCTATCTCTTTAGAGTCTCATATTGATCATTCACTGCTTTCCTGATATCCTGTCACTAGGGTTCTCTAGAGAAACAAAATCAGCAGGATATCTGTAAAATTGTCATTTATAAAAGTGTCTCACACAACCATAGGGATGTGAGAGTCCAGATTTATAGGGCAGGCCATGAGCTGGCAGCTCGGATGAAGGTCCTCAACAAAGTTGGCTGGGTGAAGCAGGAAGAGTGATTCTTTCTTCTGAATCTTCCTTAAAAGGTTTCAGAGATTAGATTAAACATCACTCATTGCAAAAGACACTCCCCTTAGCGAACTGCAAATGCAATAAGCTGTGGATGCAGCCAGCATGGTCATGATATAAGTCCATGAAATGTGCTCACAATAAAAGACAGGCCAGAGAAGATGGCGGCTTAGTAAGACGCGCGGATCTTAGTTTCTTCTCCAGGACAGCTACTAGGGGAGTAGAAACGATACAGAACAGCCCCCAAAGCCACAACAGAGATAAAAAAGACAGCGTACCCCATCCTGGAACCGCTGGCTGGCTGAGAGAAGCCGCTCGGGTGATATCGTCGAGGCGCGAGGGCATCACCGGACGGGGCGGCAAGCGGCCAGAGTCACTCCCTTTCTCCTTCCCAGGCCGGCTGGGAGAATTGGAGAGGCAGTCCCCTGAAACCGCGGCGGCTGGTGCCCACCCCACGCGCGGCCCCCCGGACCAACTGAGAGAATTGGATCGGAAATCCCCAGGCCACGGAGAACGGAGACGGGTGGGGGAGGCCCCTTCCAAACCCGTGACTCCCCGGGAACGTGCACTCTCCCGGGCAGGCCGCTGCGGCTGGTGCCCTCCCGCCACGCTTGTCGCCCCGGGCCGACTAGGAAATTCGGACGGGCACTTTCCCGGGCTGCGGCGGCCAGCAACCCTCCCCGCGTTCAGACCCCGGGCCAGCTCGCACTCTTCCAAGCCGCTTCGGCTAGCGAACCTCCCGGATGGCGAGAGTTTTCCAAAGTTAAAGGTCCCACAGCACCTTTTACTGGTGGGACCCGCAGAAATACGTGTGCCGCGAGCGCCACCTACTGGGCAGGATAAGAAAAACAGAATCCAGAGATTTCACAGAAAAATCTTCCAAGCTTTTGGATCCAATACCCAGGGAAATCTGTCTAAATGCGCAGACGCCAACAGAAGATAACGGATCACGCTCAAATAATTGAAAATATGGCCCAGTCAAAGGAACAAACCAATAGTTCAAATGAGATACAGGAGCTGAGACAACTAATGCTGAATATATGAACAGAAATGGAAAAACTCTTCAAAAACGAAATCGATAAACTGAGGGAGGACATGAAGAAGACATGGGCTGAACATAAAGAAGAAATAGAAAAACTGAAAAAACAGATCACAGAACTTATGGAAGTGAAGGACAAAGTAGAAAAGATAGAAAAAACAGTGGATACCTACAATGATAGATTCAAAGAGACAGAAGATAGAATTAGTGATTTGGAGGATGGAACATCTGAATTCCAAAAACAAACAGAAACTATAGGGAAAAGAATGGAAAAATTTGAACAGGGTATCAGGAAACTCAAGGACAATATGAACCGCACAAATATACGTGTTGTGGGTGTCCCAGAAGGAGAAGAGAAGGGAAAAGGAGGAGAAAAACTAATGGAAGAAATTTTCACTGAAAATTTCCCAACTCTTATGAAAGACCTAAAATTACAGATCCAAGAAGTGCAGCGCACGCCAAAGAGATTAGACCCAAATAGGCGTTCTCCAAGACACTTACTAGTTAGAATGTCAGAGGTCAAAGAGAAAGAGAGGATCTTGAAAGCAGCAAGAGAAAAACAATCCATCACATACAAGGGAAACCCAATAAGGCTATGTGTAGATTTCTCAGCAGAAACCATGGAGGCTAGAAGACAGTGGGATGATATATTTAAATTACTAAAAGAGAAAAACTGCCAACCAAGACTCCTATATCCAGCAAAATTGTCCTTCAAAAATGAGGGAGAAATTAAAACATTCTCAGACAAAAAGTCACTGAAAGAATTTGTGACCAAGAGACCAGCTCTGCAAGAAATACTAAAAGGAGCACTAGAGTCAGATACAAAAAGACAGAAGAGAGAGATATGGAGAAGAGTGTAGAAAGAAGGAATGTCAGATATGATATATACAATACAAAAGGCAAAATGGTAGAGGAAAATATTATCCAAACAGTAATAACACTAAATGTTAATGGACTGAATTCCCCAATCAAAAGACATGGAATGGCAGAATGGATTAAAAAACAGGATCCTTCTATATGCTGTCTACAGGAAACACATCTTAGACCCAAAGATAAACATAGGTTGAAAGTGAAAGGTTGGAAAAAGATATTTCATGCAAATAACAACCAGAAAAGAGCAGGAGTGGCTATACTAATATCCAACAAGTTAGACTTCAAATGTAAAACAGTTAAAAGAGACAAAGAAGGACACTATATACTAATAAAAGGAACAATTAAACAAGAAGACATAACAATCATAAATATTTACGCACCGAACCAGAATGCCCCAAAATACGTGAGGAATACACTGCAAACACTGAAAGGGGAAATAGACACAAATACCATAATAGTTGGAGACTTCAATTCCCCACTCTCATCAATGGACAGAACATCTAGACAGAGGATCAATAAAGAAATAGAGAATCTGAATATTACTATAAAGGAGCAAGACTTAACAGACATTTATAGGACATTAAATCCCACAACAGCAGGATACACCTTTTTCTCAAGTGCTCATGGATCATTCTCAAAGATAGACCATATGCTGGGTCACAAAGCAAGTCTTAACAAATTTAAAAAGATTGAAATCATACACAACACTTTCTCGGATCATAAAGGAATGAAGTTGCAAATCAATAATAGGCAGAATGCCAGAAAATTCACAAATACGTGGAGGCTCAACAACACACTCTTAAACAACGAGTGGGTCAAAGAAGAAATTGCAAGAGAAATTAGTAAATACCTCGAGGCAAATGAAAATGAAAACACAACATATCAAAACTTATGGGACGCAGCAAAGGCAGTGCTAAGAGGGAAATTTATTGCCCTAAATGTCTATATCAGAAAAGAAGAAAAGGCAAAAATGCAGGAATTAACTGTTCACTTGGAAGAACTGGAGAAAGAACAGCAAACTAATCCCAAAGCAAGCAAAAGGAAAGAAATAATAAAGATCAGAGCAGAAATAAATGAAATTGAAAACAATAGAGAAAATCAATAAGACCAGAAGTTGGTTCTATGAGAAAATCAATAAGATTGATGGGCCCTTAGCAAGATTGACAAAAAGAAGAAGAGAGAGGATGCAAATAAATAAGATCAGAAATGGAAGAGGAGACATAACTACTGACCTCACAGAAATAAAGGAGGTAATAACAGGATACTATGAACAACTTTACGCTAATAAATACAACAATTTAGATGAAATGGACGGGTTCCTGGAAAGACATGAACAACCAACTTTGACTCAAGAAGACATAGATGACCTCAACAAACCAATCACAAGTAAAGAAATTGAATTAGTCATTCAAAATCTTCCTAAAAAGAAAAGTCCAGGACCAGATGGCTTCACATGTGAATTCTACCAAACGTTTCAGAAAGAATTAGTACCAATTCTCCTCAAACTCTTCAAAAAAATCAAATTGGAGGGAAAACTACCTAATTCATTCTATGAAGCCAACATCACCCTCATACCAAAACCAGGCAAAGATATTACAAAAAAAGAAAACTACAGACCAATCTCTCTAATGAATATAGATGCAAAAATCCTCAATAAAATTCTAGCAAATCGTATCCAACAACACATTAAAAGAATTATACATCATGACCAAGTAGGATTCATCCCAGGTATGCAAGGATGGTTCAACATAAGAAAATCAATTAATGTAATACACCATATCAACAAATCAAAGCAGAAAAATCACATGATAATCTCAATTGATGCAGAGAAGGCATTTGACAAGATTTAACATCCTTTCCTATTGAAAACACTTCAAAAAATAGGAATACAAGGGAACTTCCTTAAAATGATAGAGGGAATATATGAAAAACCCACAGCTAATATCATCCTCAATGGGGAAAAATTGAAAACTTTCCCCCTAAGATCAGGAACAAGACAAGGATGTCCACTATCACCACTGTTATTCAACATTGTGCTGGAGGTTCTAGCCAGAGCAATTAGACAAGAAAAAGAAATACAAGGCATCAAAATTGGAAAGGAAGAAGTAAAACTATCACTGTTTGCAGACGATATGATACTATACGTCGAAAACCCGGAAAAATCCACAACAAAACTACTTACTAGAGCTAATAAATGAGTACAGCAAAGTAGCAGGTTACAAGATCAACATTCAAAAATCTGTAGCATTTCTATACACTAGCAATGAACAAGCGGAGGGGGAATCAAGAAACGAATCCCATTTACAATTGCAACTAAAAGAATAAAATACCTAGGAATAAATTTAACTAAAGAGACAAAAAACCTATATAAAGAAAACTACAAAAAACTGCTAAAAGAAATCACAGAAGACCTAAACAGATGGAAGGGCATACCGTGTTCATGGATTGGAAGACTAAATATAGTTAAGATGTCAATCCTACCTAAATTGATTTACAGATTCAATGCAATACCAATCAAAATCCCAACAACTTATTTTTCAGAAATAGAAAAACCAATAAGCAAATTTATCTGGAAGGGCAGGGTGCCCCGAATTGCTAAAAACATCTTGAGGAAAAAAAACGAAGCTGGAGGTCTTGCGCTGCCTGACTTTAAGGCATATTATGAAGCCACAGTGGTCAAAACAGCATGGTATTGGCATAAAGATAGATATATCAACCAATGGAATCGAATAGAGTGCTCAGATATAAACCCTCTCATCTATGGACATTTGATCTTTGATAAGGCAGTCAAGCCAACTCACCTGGGACAGAACAGTCTCTTCAATAAATGGTGCCTAGAGAACTGGATATCCATATGCAAAAGAATGAAAGAAGACCCATCTCTCACACCCTATACAAAAGTTAACTCAAAATGGATCAAAGATCTAAACATTAGGTCTAAGACCATAAAACAGTTAGAGGAAAATGTTGGGCGATATCTTATGGATCTTACAACTGGAGGCGGTTTTATGGACCTTAAACCTAAAGCAAGAACACTGAAGAAGGAAATAAATAAATGGGAGCTCCTCAAAATTAAACACTTTTGTGCATCAAAGAACTTCATCAAGAAAGTAAAAAGACAGCCTACACAATGGGAGACAATATTTGGAAACGACATATCAGATAAAGGTCTAGTATCCAGAATTTATAAAGAGATTGTTCAACTCAACAACAACAAAAAGACAGCCAACCCAATTACAAAATGGGAAAAAGACTTGAACAGACACCTCTCAGAAGAGGAAATACAAATGGCCAAAAGACACATGAAGAGATGCTCAATGTCCCTGGCCATTAGAGAAATGCAAATCAAAACCACAATGAGATATCATCTCACACCCACCAGAATGGCCATTATCAACAAAACAGAAAATGACAAGTGCTGGAGAGGATGCGGAGAAAGAGGCACACTTATCCACTGTTGGTGGGAATGTCAAATGGTGCAACCACTGTGGAAGGCAGTTTAGCGGTTCCTCAAAAAGCTGAATATAGAATTGCCATACGACCCAGCAATACCATTGCTGGGAATCTACTCAAAGGACTTAAGGGCAAAGACACAAACGGACATTTGCACACCAATGTTTATAGCAGCGTTATTTACAATTGCAAAAAGATGGAAACAGCCGAAGTCTCCATCAACAGAAGAGTGGCTAAACAAACTGTGGTATATACATACGATGGAATACTATGCAGCTTTAAGACAGGATAAACTTATGAAGCATGTAATAACATGGATGGACCTAGAGAACATTATGCTGAGTGAGTCTAGCCAAAAACTAAAGGACAAATACTGTATGGTCCCACTGATGTGAACAGACATTCGAGAATAAATTTGGAATATGTCATTGGTAACAGAGTCCAGCAGGAGGTAGAAACAGGGTAAGATAATGGGCAATTGGAGTTGAAGGGATACAGACGGTGTAACAGGACTAGATACAAAAACTCAAAAATGGACAGCACAATAATACCTAATTGTAAAGTAAGTAATCATGTTAAAACACTGAATGAAGCTGCATCTGAGCTATAGGTTTTTGTTTTGTTTTGTTTTGTTTTGATTTTACTATTATTACTTTTATTTTTTTCTCTATATTAATATTCTATATCTTTTTCGGTTATGTTGCTAGTTCTTCTAAACCGATGCAAATGTACTAAGTAATGATGATCATGCATCTATGTGATGATGTTAAGAATTACTGATTGCATATGTAGAATGGTATGATTTCTAAATGTTGGGTTAATTTCTTTTTTTCTGTTAATTAAAAAAAAAGAAAAAAAGAGAAGGGGTAATTGGAGCTGAAGGAATACGGACTGTACAACGGGACTGGATATAAAAACTCAGAAATGGACAGCACAATACTACCCAATTGTAATGCAATTATGTTAAAACACTGAATGAAGCTGCATGTGAGGTATAGGTTTTTTGTTTCTTGTTTTTTTTTCTTTCTATTATTGTTTTAATTCTTATTCTGTTGTCTTTTTATTTCTTTTTCTAAATCGATGCAAATGTACTAAGAAATGATGAATATGCAACTATATGATGCTATTAAGAATTACTGATTGTACATGTAGAATGGAATGATTTCTAATTGTTTTGTTAATTCTTTTTTTAATTAATAAAAAAAAAAAAAAAAAAGACAGGCCAGCACTTGCCCGACCAGACAATTAGGTACCACCACCTGGCCAAGCTGACACATGAACCTGACCATCACAGTCCACCCCTTGTCAATTTAGCAGCTATACACATCACCTTAAACCATACTTAATCTCTAAATAGAAAACACTAACACATATTTTTTCCTTGCCTAACAATACTCAACTTTCTTGTGTACAACAGTGTGCTGGTTTGAAAGGATGTATGGAACCTAGAAAAGCCATGTTTTAATCAAAATCCCATTTCATAAAGGCAGAATAATCCCAATTAAATACTGTATGTTTGAAACTGTAATTAGATCATCTCCCTGTAGATGTGATTTAGTCAAGAGTGGTTGTTAAACTGGATTAGGTGACAACATGTCTACACCCATAGAGGTGGGTCTTGATAAGTTTCTAGGTCTTATAAAGAGGAAACATTTTGGAGAACATGAGATTCAAGAGAGCAGAGAAGAATGACATAGCCACGAGAAGCAGGGAGTCCACAAGCCAGCAACCTTTGGAGATGAAGAAGGAAAACACCTCCCGGGGAGCTTCATGAAACAGGAAGCCAGGAGAGAAAGCTAGCAGATGATGCCTTGCTCGCCATGTGCCCTTCCAGCTGAGAGAGAAACCGTGACTGTGTTCACCATGTGCCTTCTCAGACGCGAGAGAGACTCTGAACTTCATCGGTCTTCTTGAACCAAGGTAGCTTTCCCTGGAAACCTCTGATTGGACATTTCTACAGACTTGTTGTAACTGGGACATTATCTCAGCCTTAGAACTGTAAACTAGCAACTCATTAAATTCCCCTTTTTAAAAGCCATTTTGTCTCTGGTATATTGCATTTCGGCAGCTAGCAAGCTAGAACAAACAGGAAACGCATTAAATCTCTCCAGAATAAGAGAGTCCTTGGGTAATATTCACTCTTAAATTTGATATTTTACAACTTAAGTACTATAACATGAACAAAACAGCGTATGTCATATAATAAAGGGGATAAAATAAAGAAGAAAACAAAGATATATGATTTACGTATAAATACACAGATACTAACTACAACGCAAGGGAGAAATACTCATACCATTACGTCCCCATTGCTGTAACTGATTACGTGGTCACAGTTCATATCACTACTTCCTTCTATTACCCATTCCATGTTCCCTTTAACCTCCCAAGTACCTCAGCTGGCCTTGGTACTTTGCCTGATAGGGTGACCTAAACCTTCATTCCTGAAGTTTCAGAGCCATTGGTAGTCCTGCCTGAATTAGGCTCTTGTTGTTTTCCATTGATTTTAATCACAGGGCAAGGCAGTACTAAGAGACAGCCTACAGGATCTCCTATATTCCAGGAAAACTCTTCTTTATCTCCACTGTGTAGTTGCAGTCCTATTAGTCAGAGTCAATCACCCCAGTCAGTAAAGTAATCCCCTTCCTGGCTTCTTGGTCCAGGGGTATGAATAGCCCAAAGTGATGGTGACAAGTCTTAGATTTCAGTTCAATGGCATTATTGCTGTTTCTCCTGGTGGAAGCACTCCACCTTCTGGAACTAAAACCTGTAGACCAGCATAGCTCAAGGCTGCAAGGACAGGAAGCAAAAATTTTCCTAGTGGATCACTGGGGGTAATAGTGAGTGATCCCATTCCCATTTCTACACATTGATTCTGGATCCATGGATCCTGGCTATGGGAGAAACAGCACCATACAGTGGACACTGATTCAGAGCATACAAAGCCTTCTGGAGAACATCACCCCAGCCCTGCAAAGTATTGCCATCATAACTGAGTTTTCAAAAGGGCATTCCACCATTTTGTCAACCGAGCTGCCTCTGGATGATGCAGAACACGGTAAGACCAGAGAATTCCATGAGCATGTGCCCATTCCCACACTTCATTTGCTGTGAAGTGGGTTCCCTGATCAAAAGCAATGCTGTGTGGAATACCATGTGATAAATAAGGCACTCCATATGTCCATGGATGGTAGTTTTGGCAAAAGCATTGCATGCAGGGAAAGCAAACCCGTATCTCAAACCAAACTCATAGACAGTTAGAACAAATTGCTGCCACTTCCATGATGGAAGTGGTCCAATGTAACCAACCTGCCACCATGTAGCAGGCTGATCACCTCAGGTAATGGTGCTATATCAGGGACTGAGTGTAGGTCTGTGCTGCTGGCAGAGTGGGCACTCAGTGGTGGCTTTAGCCAGGTCAGCCTTGGTGAGTGGAAGTCTCTGCTGTTGAGCCCATGCATAACTTCCATCCCTACCACCATGACCACTTTGTTCATGAGCCCGTTGGGCAATGACAGGAGATACTGGAGATAGAGGCTGACTGGTATTTACACAAAGGGTCATCTTATCCAACTGATTATTAAAACCTTCCTCTGCTGAAGTCACCCTCTGGTGCACATTCACGTGGGACACAAATGTCTTCGTGTTTTTAGCTCACTCAGAAAGGTCTCTCCACATACTTCTTCGTCACCAAATTTCCAATCATGGTGTTTCCAAGTCTCTGACAATCCAGTCAAACCATTAGCAACAGCCCATGAGTCAGTATACAAATGCACCTCTGGTCAGTTCTCCTTCTAAGCAAAACGAACAACCAGGCTCACTGCTCGAAGTTCTGCCCACTGAGAGGATTTCCCCTCACCACTGTCCTTCAGGGACATCCCAAAAAAAGAGTTGTAATGCTGCAGCTGTCTACTTTCAAGGGCTCTATGCATCTCATACAGAACCATCTGGAAACCAGATTTTCTTTCTCAAGTTTTTTTCTTCCTCAGTCAACTCATTGTAAGGAACTCCCCAAGAGGCCATAGCCCTGGTCTAGAAAAGAGAAGGTAATGTAGCAGGAGTGCACACCATGGGCATTTGGGCCACTTAGTCATGTAACTTCCTTGTGCCTTCAGGACCTGCTCTGGCCCTATCTCATATATACCTTTTCCTTTTTATGACAGAGTGCTGCTGCGCACACCCAACTTTATGGTTTGGTGGATCAGACAACACCCAGCTCATGATAGACAACTCAGGTCTCAAGGTAACTTGGTGGCCCATGGTGAAGCAGTCTCTTCTAAGGCCCAGTAGCAGACCAGAAGCTGTTTCTCAAAAGGAGAGTAGTTATCTGCAGCAGATGATAAGGCTTTACTCCAAAATCCTAAGGCTCTGTGGTGTGATTCTCCTATAGGGGCCTGCCAAAGGCTCCAGACAGCATCTCTGTTTGCCACTGACACTTCTAGCACTACTGGATCTGCAGGATTATATGGTCCAAGTGGCAGAGCAGCTTGCACAGCAGCCTGGGACTGTCACAAAGCTTTCTCTTATTCAGGTCCCACTCAAAATTAGCTGCTTTACTGGTCACTTGATAAATGAGCCAGAGTAGCACACCCACATGAGGAATATGCTGTCACCCAAATCCAAAGAGACCAACTAGGCATTGTGCCCCTTTTCTGGTCAGAGGAGGGGCCACATGGAGCAACTTATCCTCTACCTTAGAAGGGATATCTCGACATGCCCCACACCACCAGACACCTAGAAATTTCACTGAGGTGAAAGGCACCCGTATTTTTTTTGGCTTTATCTCCCACCCCTGAACACACAAATGCCTAACCAATAAGTCTAGAGTAGCTGCTACTTCTTGCTCACTAGGTCCAATCAACATGAAATCATCAGTATAACAGACCAGTATGATGTCTTGTGGGAGGGAGAAACGATCAAGTTCAATCTTGCGGACAAGATTATGACATAGGACTGGAGGGCTGATATACCCCTGCAGTAGGACAGTGAAAGTACATTGCTGACCTTGCCAGGTGTAAGCAAACTGCTTCTGGTGGTCCTTACTAATGGCAATTAAGAAAAAAGTGTTTGTCAGATCAATAACTGTATACCAGGAAGCAGGTGATGGGCTGATTTACTCAAGCAATGACACCACATCTGGAACAGCAGCTGCAATTGGAGTCACCACCTGGTTGAGTTTATGATAATCCACTGTCATCCTCCAAGACACATCTATTTTCTGCGCAGGCCAAACAGGAAAGTTGAATGGGGATGTGGTAGGAATTACCATACCTGCATTCTTCAAGTCCTTAAGATTGGCACTAAAATCTCTGCAATCCCTCCCAGAAATCAGTATTGCTTCTGAATTCATATTTTGCTAGGTAGGGCAGTTTTAGTGGCTTCCTCTTGGCCATTCCTACACAATAGCCCTCACTCCACGAAGCAGAGAGCCAATGTGGAATTCTGCCAGTTGCTCAGTATGTCTATTTCAATTATGCATTCTGGAACTGGGGAAATAATTACAGAATGGGTCTGATTTTCAAAGATCTCAAGTCTGAAGCTACAGGAAATAAGATTTTTCCTTCAGGGCACTCATAGAAACTTTTACATCTGTCATAAAGTGCGTAAGCTTCTCATTTGAAGCCTTCAAGCTCATCCCTTTTCCTCATCAATGTATCCAGCATATCTAACAACAACCAGTTGACATCTCTATATATCTTAATTCCATAAAACTCGTAAAGGTGTCAAAAACATTATCATCCAGAGTATGGCCTCATACAAGTGTACAATTAGCAGAACTTAATGGTGTTATTTTTATTATCTCTCTTGCCAGCTCCCCCCATGGACTGAAAGTGCCATCCTGATTGTGGGAAACAGAGTAATTAGTGCCTTTGAGTCTAGTCAGAGTAGAAAGCCAGTCGTAAAAATTCATTTTTAAGATTTTGTTTCTTAAAAACCACTCCACTCCTGTAAACAGCTAGGGTTTTCCAGAAAAACATAATCAGTAAGAGATATCTGTAAAGATAAAAATTACAAAAATGTCTCAATCAACCATGGGGATGTAAGAGTCCAAGATCTGATGGGCAGGCTGCAAGCTGGCAGCTCTGATGAAGGTTCTCAACAAACTCTCAGGAGAGATTGGCTAGTTGAAAAAGAAATAGTGACTGTCCCTTCTGAATCCTCCTTAAAAGCCTTCCAGTGATTAGATTAAGCATCATTGCAGAAGACACTTCCCTTAGCAGACTACAAATGCAATCAGCTGTGGATACAGCCTATATGATCATGATTTAAGTCCATAAAATGTCCTCACAGCACACACAAACAGGCCAGCGCTTGCCCAACCAGACATCCAGGTACCACCACATGTCCAAGTTGACGCATGAAACTGACCTGACCATTACCCTTTCCTTAATCTCCTGGACCATTTTTAAGATCATTCTTTAAAAAGGCTTTCATTGCCATGTCCATATTCTCACTGTCTTTGTTGGTGTTTTCTAATTTTTCATCCTCTTTGGATGGGCCAGCATTTCTTGTTTCTTTGTCTGTTTTATACTCACTGTACATTTAATACTTTAAAATGTTAACTATGAGATTTACTACTGGGAAATCGGTTTCTTATTTACCCAGCTGGTGATTAGACAGAGATTTTCTTGAGCATCAGCCCTCCTGTCTTGTCCTGTCTCTGTCTTCTCCTGGGCTTTTGTTTGTTAGCTGTGTTGGCACTCCCTTGCTTAAAGGAGTTTGGTTGTCTCCTCTGTTTCCCAGGAGACAGACCTCCCTCTTTGTGCTGGTTTGAAACTGCTGGGTTCCCCAGAAAAGCCATGTTCTTTAATCCTCATTCGATATTGCTGGGTGGTATCCTTTAGATTAGATGGTTTCCATGGAGATGTGTCTTTACCTATCCAAGCTGGGTTTGCTTACTGGAGTCCTTTAAGAGGAAACCATTTTAGAAAAAGCTTGAGAGCCCACACAGTCAGAGATCTTTGGAGATGAAGAAGGAAAACGCCCCAGGGGAAACCTTATGAAATGAGGAAAGAAAGCTAGCAGGCAGCACTATGTGCCTTCTCAGCTGACAGGTTCCAGAAGCCAAGGACCCCAGCAGATGCCAGCCACATGACTTCCCAGCTGACAGAGGTGTTCTGGACAGCATCGGCCTTTCTAGAGAGGAGGTAACCTCTTGCTGGTGACTTAATTTGGACATTTTCATGGCCTTAAACTGCAAACTTGCAATTTAATAAATTCCCTTTATACAGCTGTTTGGCTTCTGGTACATTACATTCCAGCAGTGTGAACAAACTAAAATACTCTTCCAGGAGTCTGAAGCTGTCAGGACTTTGTCCCAGGTTGTCCACCTCTGTAGTTTTTTATACTCCCATTTTAATCTAAAGTTGCTTTTGGCTGGAGGGAAAATTCTGAGAGGAGAAACACCCCAGAGAGGTCTTCCCCAGCAAAAACAGAACTTAGGACTCACAAAGGGTGCACAGACTGGCCTCCCCCCGAGGAGGAGGTCAGCAAGGGCTACTAAGAACTTCTCTAACAGCTCCCCAAAGCTGAGCTTTCCTGGTTGTCTAGCAAATACAGTGCTTCAGTTAACTGTTACCTGTAGATCTGAGCTGAAGTGCTGCATTTTTTAAATCTCCACCAACTCTCCCGGTCTTAAGGAAGGCTGTCTTTATTCAGAAAGAGTTGAAGTAATAGCTGATCTCAGAGCCAAGATTCAGCAATTCAATTTTGCTAATCAAAAGCCATGATCAGTAATTGGCCATGTCCCCTACCTCCAGTCTCAGGAAAGAGGATTTTTATGTCCCTGTCACCAGTGAGCTAGCCAAGGACCACACATCAACCTACTGCTAGGTGGGTGGGTGCCAGTAGCCACAGTTCAAAATAGTAGTCTTACACAGTTCCTGCCTACTTAAACATTGTTTGGGTGGAAGGATTGAGTTCTGGAGCTCCCTCCTCTGCCATCTTCCACAGAAGTCCCTGAAAAACTTTGCTTGTCTTATTTTTCCAACTGTCCTGTAAGTTTGTAATTACTTCAGAATGAAAAGGAAAAAAATAAAAGCAAAGGTCATTTCCATGTAGCTGCCTTCATCACAGCTGCTTCTCAACAAGTTAAAACAGCAAACGGAAAAAAAGGTCACACTAGAAAAATAGTATTTTCTTTCTTTGAATCATTTTACCAAGAATTCTAAAATCATCTAAAGTATCAATACCTCATTTTTGCTCTTATTCTTCAAAGAGTGTTAATTACAAATAACCAAGGAACCAAAGATGATTGAGTAATGATCTGAGTCCACAATCTGAAAATACCTTAGGTTTTAACTAGGTTTCCTTTCCCTTAGTCCTAAAAATATGCATATCATTTCATCATGCTCAAATGTGATACAAAAGAGTTAACCACAATTCTTCCTTTCTTTTCTCAGATATAAGATTTAAGAAACAAATTAAATCAACAATTTTCTATATGTATTTAAGCAATTTGGAAATGGTTTGCTTTGAAATACAAATCCCAAACTAAACTTTCCATGACAAATCAAAACAGTATCATATTTTAATATTTTAAAATTTCAGATGGAAAGGTTTCAAATATGTGTAAGGTGATTACCAAAAAAAAAATGGTACATTTCTGGAAATTCAGAAAACAGATTTGGTCCTTTAGTTTTTACTGTACTATTTTCTTAAACAAGTGAGAATTTTTTTGCAGATCTCCCCTTTTCACTGGCAATTTTTTCCAGGTTTTAAATAACTATAGGGAAATGGTGAAAGAGAAGTGACCAATGTTCCTATACCATAATTTCTTATGTCCCATTTGGCAAAGGATCTCGAAAAAATAAGAAAAAAGGAGAGAATTAAGGCAACCTCAAAAATACTGGTCTTCAACATTCAAATATCAACAGTTGTCTCAATTACACCTTTTATATATATATAAGGTGTATATATATACACACACACATACGATATATAAGGTGCATATATATATACATATATACACATACGATAATCTAGTATAACACATTACATGTAGCTGCTATGTCATTTTAATTTCCTCCAATTTGGGATAGTTTATTAGTCCTCTCTGTGTTGCACGTTATTTCCTATTTTAATCTTTTATGGATACTAATCAATTATTTTGTAAAATATTTCTCAGCTTGTATCTGTCTGATGTTTCCTCATAAATTATTTCAGTTTCTGCATCCTTGGCAAAAATATTAAAGAAGTGACGTTGTGCCCTTCTCAGTTCATAAAATGTATCCCATTACAAATAATGTTAAAATTTATCACTTAGTAAAGATGGCATAGTCAGAAATCTACATGGTAAAGTTATTATTTTTACCTTTTAATTAAGATTTTTTTTGTGGAGATATATTTTGAGGATAGAAAAATAATGTATTTTTCATCATTTTTGCCTATGACGTTTAGCCTACAGATGATTGCTACCTGAAAAAATTATTATTTAGGTGTTTTTCAGTTGATGATGCTGCATTTTCAGCATTCTTTCTAAAAATATTAACTGGAATTCAACTGCAAGGAGGAACTTCCCTTCTCCCCTACCAAACCATCAACTATCTTTTCTGCCTGCCTGTCTGCCTACCTGTCTTGACCTACCTATGCTTATTTCTCTCTTTCTCTCTCTCCATCCATCCATCCATCCATCCACCCACCTGTCTCTCTATCATGTATGCATTCATGCATTTGAAAATTGTATGTATGAACTCATGGGTAATTATTTTATATTGTGAGTTATATTAACATCATTACTTCTTTTATTACTCCATTTCTTCTCACTTATGGCCATTTGGGACTTCTTCAGACCTTCTTCTATCTCCTTTTGGCATATCTTCTGAGCTGCTTGCATAAAACCTTAATCTTTGTTACCACAAGCTATTCAAGTTTCACCCTTGTCCTTAATCCAATTGATTCTTGAAGCAACCTTAGTTTTGTATTTGGAAGGTGTTATATTTAGAACTATGATTTGCAAATTGGGTATGCTTTTTGCTACTAGGTGAAATAGCTTCTAGGGTCTCAGCAAACAGAGCAAGGAAATACATCTATGTATATCTATCTATATATCTGTTTATGGGGATATATATTGTAAAAGTTGAGTTTATGCTGATACCTTTAATTCTAAACCAAGATCATCATATGTTTATTTAACCACCCCTCCTTTCTTACTTGTGGGAAATCTAGCTTTGTATTATTAATAAAATGTTTATAGTATATCTTACTTGCTTAATATGTTTACAGGTTTATTTGTTTAATTATTATAAAGTAGTTTCAGAATCACTAAGTCATATTTTTGTGAAAAACAAATTTAATATCTAGGTACAGTAAAAAAAAAACACTGGTCTTCAATACTTAAGTTATGTAACAGTTAAGTGACATAATATCTGAAACTTGTTCTACAAAGAACAAAGGTACAAATGAAGCAGATACACAAAATCTTGATTAGTACTCAATCTAGGGGATAAATATTAAAGTCATTGTTCTTATTTACTTAGATTAGTGGGAAAATAACAGGTAAAAATTACGTCTGAAATTAAACCATGTTTTAGTATATTTAACCCATTAACTAACTAGACAATTTATTCAGAAAATGGTTTGAATATTTTATCATATACCTACATATTTGATAATACAGAATTTTTTGTTTTCTTATATTTTGGGATTTTTTTCTTCTTATTTAATAATGTACGACTTTTACAGAATATTTAAAGAATAACAATAATTTATTTCATAAAATGCTAATACCAAGACTAAACATAAATATCAGAAAAATGGTGATCATCATAGCTGGTGCTATAATAGATGGTAAAGAAAATAACAACAAATGGTCTCACTGATACGAACTGGCTTTAGTGAATAAACTTGGAATATTTTGTTGGTAACAGAGACCATCAGGAGATAGAAATAGGGTAAGATATTGGGTAATTGGAGCTGAAGGGATACAGATTGTGCAACAGGACTGAATATAAAAACTCAGAAATGGACAGCACAATACTACCTACTGTAATACAATTTATGTTAAAACACTGAATGAAGATGAATGTGAGAATGATAGAGGGAGGAGGGCTGGGGGCACAAATGAAATCAGAAAGACATTAAAGATTGAGATAGTATAATCTAGGAATGCCTAGAGTGTATAATGATAGTGACTAAATTGTACAAATTTTAAAAATGTTTTTGCATGAGGAAGAACAAAGGAATGTCATTACTGCAGGGTGCTGAAAATAGATGGCAATTAATATTTTAAAATTTCAACTTATGTGTGAGACTAAAGCAAAAAATGTTTATTTGGTACAAAATTTATATTTTGACTAGTGCATTTCCTAATATAAACTTATATAGATAGCGTAATTCAACACCATAAGTACATGGAATCTTGAGTAGGACATGAGATTTTGTTGGTTTGTCCAGAGTGATACCCCGATAAATCCCAGAGTGATTTGAACAGTGAATAAAAAAGTATTTGCAAAGTTCCCTTTGGGGAATGGTGAGAACGGGAGAAAATTCAACCTTCCCGGAATGGTGAGAACGGGGGAAAATTCAACCTTCCCAAGTCGAATTCTTGATATTCTCACAAGCAGTGTGGACAACCAAAGCTATGGGCTGAGCCCCCAGTCTTGGGGTTTGTTCATATGAAACTTAACCCCACAAAAGATAGGTCAACCCTACTTAAAATTAGGCCTAAGAGTCATCCCCAAGAGAACCTCTTTTGTTGCTCAGATGTGGCCTCTCTCTCCAGCCAACACAGCAAGCAAACTCACCACCCTCCCCATCTATGTGGGACAGGGGTGTGGACCTTCCTGGCAACGTGGGACAGAAATCCTACAATGAGCTGAGACTCAGCATCACGGGATTGAGAAAACCTTCTCGAAAAAGGGGGAAGAGTAAAAGGAGACAAAGTGTCAATAGCTGAGTGATTCCAGAGTTGAGAGGTTATCCTGGAGGTTATTCTTATGCATTAAGTAGATATCACCTTGTTATTCAAGATGTAATGGAGAGGCTGGCGGGAACTGTCTCAAAATGTAGAATTGTGTTCCAGTAGCTATGTTTCTTGAAAATGACTGTATAATAATATAGGTTTCACAATGTGACTGTGTAGACTGTGAAAACCTTGTGTCTGATGCTCCTTTTATCTACCTTGTCAACAGATGAGCAGAACATATGGAATAAAAATAAATAATAGGGGAACAAATGTTAAAATAAATTCAGTTTGAAATGCTAGTGATCAATGAAAGGGAAGGGTAAGGGGTATGATATGTATAAAAATTTTTTCTGTTGTCTTTTTCTTTTTCTGTTGTCTTTTTATTTCTTTTTCTGAATTGATGCAAATGTTCTAAGAAATGATCATGATGATGAATATGCCAACTATGTGATGATATTGTATATATGTAGAACAGAATGGTCATATGTTAAGAATGTGTTTCATTCTTGTCATTTTTTTTTATTTAAAAATTAAAAATATTTTTTAAAAAAGAAAATAACCAGGCTATATTAGGACTATCTCTTCTACTCCGTACAAAACTTGGTGGCTTAGGTTATATATCAATAGGAAAAGAAAGGAAACTTTCCCACCAAGTGTGTCAAAATTCATGTTTTGGGGGATACATCTGAATATTTACTCACATTCAAACATAAATACAAAAAAACACACACACATAATTTACCTTTAAACAGAGGGCAGGGTTTCCCTGGGAAGAGTCCTGGTTAATGTCTGTTGAGCAGGAATCCTATCTAGTTTAACATTTATTCCACCTCCTTTCCTTTGAAAAATTTTCTGCTTTAGATGGCAATTCCACTGTCACAGTTTTACGATAAAGTAAGTCTCCATCTACATGGTCTCTCTAGTCTGACCCATGAAGTCACTGACTGCTAAGCACTCTTACTCGCTCACATCTAGTGTACTGATCTAGAAACATTTATAACAGGAACATAAAGTGCCAAGAAATTCCTTCTGAGCTATCTTATAATAACAAATACCTCCAATTCTACTAGATCATCCAGAAAGAGAAATTAAGCAATTTATTCTTTGTAAGATAACTAAAATGATTCAACCATCAAAATTTTCCTTTGTATCAGATTACATGTAGTCCTTTCTATTTTTGAGGGAGGATGGGAAGAGGAGGGTTCATTGGCAACAACATTCTTCCCTACACTACTTTGTGAAATTAAAGAGAGTAGCTGTGGGGTAGAGATTGTATCAAATTCTGTATTGGCAGGTCATACACTAAGAAGGACATTTTTATGGATGAGGAAAAAAAAAAAGTGATTGAAAAACATGTTAGGTTCCCCAAGGCAGGACAGTTCAATTATTTCTGTATACAAAAAGATAAAGGTAAGAGATTTCTTTTTTTTTTTTTTTACATGGGCAGGCACCAGGAATCGAACCCGGGTCCTTGGGCATGGCAGGCAAGCACTCTTACCTGCTGAGCCACCGTGGCCCACCCATGGATTTCTATCATTTTGAAATATTTGCAAAACAGAACCTTTTCAAACTGATACACAATGTTGCAAATATATTATGATGGAGTTCAACAAAACTGTATGAACATAAAAGGAGTAGCATCAAACTTGAAATTAAATGTTGAAGTAAGAAACATCAGGAAGAAAAGATACAAAATATTATAGAGGTCAAGAGCTTGTAAAATTGTGAAATGCAAATAAAATAATAAATATGAAAATACACTGCATTTTCTTCAAAGTTTTTTAAAAACTGAGATGGTTCACATAACAAAACTCATGTCACCCCTTAAACTGTGTAATTCAGACATTTTAGTATAGTTATAAGATTGCACAACAATCACCTCTAATTCCAGAACATTTTCATCACCACAATAAGCTCCATACCCACTAACAGTCAGTCCATATTACCCCTTCCTCTCATTCACACCCTTGTAACCACTTTCTCTCTCTCTAGTGTTGCCCATTCTGAGCATTTTATATAAACAGAATCATTTAATACATGATCTTTTGTGATTGGCTTCTTTCACTTAGCATGTTTTCAAGGTTCATCCATGTTCTATTTATGTAACAGTACTTTATTCTTTTTTATGGCTAAATAATATTTGGTATATTAGTCAGGGTTCTTCAGACAAAATCAACAGTGTGTGAGTGTTTATATGTGTGTATGCAATATTAAGAAATTTGTCATAAGAACTGTTCACACAACTGTGGGGACTGAAAAGCCCAAATTCACAGAGCAGGTCACAAGTTGAAAACTCCAATGAAGATGAAGCTGGATTTCCCAGGAGAAGCCATGAGTTGGAAACTCTAATGAAGGTGAAGTTGAATTCCCCAGGAAAAACTGACTGGCTGAAGTAGAGACAAAAATTCTTCTTGATTTCTACAATCTTTCTGGACTTTAAAACCTCCAACTGAATGAACAAGAGATTCCTCTCATTGCTGAGGGAAATCTCCTTTGTTGATTATATATGCAAGTGCAAATTCATCTATGAAATACCCTCACAGCAACAATCAGGTCAGAGCTGGTGTAACCAAACAACTGGGCAAAATAACCTCGTCAATTAGACACATGAAATTAACCATCACACTTGGCCAATCAAATGTACCTACCATGACTCTGAGCAGGTATTCTAACCCACACTATGATACATCAGTATCATTTCAACAAATTTATTTTCTGTTTTAATCAGCCAAAAGAGTTAGTTTCAGATTTAGTTTCCAGTAGCTGAGCTAATAATAATACCTAACATTTATGGATATCTTCTATACATATGCTCTATTTTATATCTCCTTTAATTTTAAAACCAAACATCACATGATGCTTTCAAGAAAGGAAAACTGTAATTCCAAAATGGCTAAGAAAATCTGGCCAACCCAGAAAACAGCACAGCCAAGATTTAAAGTTATGTCTTTTTTACTGGAAATTCCATGTTATTGCCCCACTCTGTCTCAGGGAATTAAAAAGCTCTCTCGAAAATATAAAAAAGATAGAGAAATTTGTGCTGTCGGTAGACTTATAATTGACTGAACACTATCCATGAGCAATTTTTGACCATTTAAAATTCTCTACAATAGTAACACATACATGTTGTTCTCATTTGAAAGCTGCTGGAATGTGATACACCAGACATGAAACAGCTTTCCAAAAGGGGAATTTATTAAGTTGCTAGTTTACAATTCCAAGGCTGTGAAAATGTCCAAATTAAAGCAAGGCTATAAAAATGTCCAATCTAATGCATCCAGGGAAAGATAACTTGATTCAAGAAGGCAGATGATGTTAAAGGTTTCTCTCTCAGCTGGAAAGATCTGCTAGCTTTCTCTTCAACAGCTTCCCGGGGCTCTGTCCATTCTGTTGGCTCTGTTGGTTCTGGTGGCTCTCTCCAAAATAGTTTCCTCTTAAAGGGCTCCAGTAAGCAACCCCACCTTGAATGGGTTGAGACACACCTCCATGGGAGCCATCTAATCAAAAGTTACCACCCACAATTGGATGGATCACATCTATAAAAAACAATCAAAACGCCTCCACCCAGTAATACTGAATGAGGATTAAAGGACATGTTTTTTCTGGGGTACACAATAGATTCAAACCAGCACACATATTAATCAAACGAAAACAAAAACTTCTTTATTATCTCCTTTGCCATCCAAACAGGGGGAATCACTTATTAACATTTTGATAACAATTAACAATTGGCATTTTGTACCCTTCTAGAGTACTTTGTGATTTCCCACAAACACATACTACAGACATAACTTGTTTAAAATAAAAATTGAAAACATACCATACAAATGATATGTAATTTCTTTCAGTTAACCTACCCTAGTTTCCTTTCGGTTTACATTTATTTAATTCATTATTTTTACTTGTACCTCCCTGTATGGAGCTATCATAATATAATTATCCATTTCACTACCATACAATTGAGAGGTTATTTGCAATTTGAGGTTGAAGTAAAATTCCTTTACATAAATTTATTTGCATTTTAATTTTTATAGGATAGATTCAAGAAAGTAGTATTGCTGGCTCATATCATGGAGAATTAAAGATTAATGCTGGCTAGAAAGAAGTCTCCAGTAGGAGACACTGAGCTCTCTACTTGACTCATTGATCCTGTTCAATGCTTTAGCCAGATTCAGAAAAAGATGAAAGACAGAAACAAATACGATAAAAGTTAGAAGACAGATCAAATGATTGGCTCACAGAACCAAATTGGAAAAATGAACAAAAACTTACAAATTTCTTCTAAACAGGAATATATGTAAAGCGCAACTAACTACATTAAGACTAGAAGACATAAATGGTAACAATCCAAGTAAAAGATGGAGGGACTTAATTTGGGTTCAATACTTACCAATGGTGTGATATAATCTTTGAAAAATATATATAAGAACATAAAGTCTGGAATAAGGAATGATCTAATAATCTTACTGTGCTCACTAGATGAACTTCATATTAAAAACAGTTTTACATTGCAGAGACCACATTTGGAAATACATCAATAACCTTAATGATTATCTAATAAAGACATGCCAAATATGATAACGCATTTAGAAATTAGTTCATCTGCAACAAGATCTGTAACTACACATTTGAGAGAAGGGCATCAGATGAAAAGGATAGAAGTTATAGGAAGGTAGATTTCTATGCAACATAAGAATGTTTTTAAACAGATAATATTCTTAGATGTATTTTAAGAATATTTTTGTGGAGCTAGGCTTCATAATCATTTTTTTAATTGAAATATAGTCTATATTAACAGAAAATATAATCATCCAAATTATACAATCAGTGGGTCACAGTATCATCATATAGCTGTGAATTCATCATCACAATAGACTGTTGAACACTTTCATTAATCCAAATAAAAAATAAAAATAAGAACAAGAATAAAAAAATAAAAGTAAAAAGGGACATCTTAAAAAGCATCCCATACCCCACATTCCCCCCATTGTTTATTTGTTTTTTGTCTTTTTTTCATACTCATCTGTCCATATACTAAATGAAGGGAGTGTCAGTCACAAGGTTTTCACAATCACATGGACACACCTGATAAGCTCTATAGCCATTGGGTCATCTTCAAATATCAAGGTTACTGGATTACAGTTCAACAGCTTCAGGTATTTCCTGCTAGCTACTCCAATACACCAAAAACTGAAAAGGGATATCTATATACTGCATAAAAATAACATACAGAATGACCTCTTGACTCTATTTTAAATCTCTCAGCCACTGAAACTTTATTTTCTTTCATTTCTCTTCTTTCTTTTGGTCAAGAAGTCTTTCTCACTGCAACAATGGCTGAGCTAGGTTCATCCCCAGTAGTCATGTCCCACATTACCAGGGAAATTTGCAACCGTGGGAGTCATATGCTACATCATGCAGAGGGCTGTGAGTTTACTTGTGGATCTGGCTTAGAGAGGCCACATTTGAGCAACAAAAAAAGAGGGTGTGTCCTAGGCAAAATCATAAGTAGGCTTAGTTTATCCTTTGCAGGAATAAGTTTCATAAGTGCAAGCCACAAGATTGAGGGCATGATTCACCAAATTTGCAGTCCCCCAGTGCTTATAAGAAAGAATATCAGGTCTTTGCCAGGTGGGGAAGTAGTTCCACCTTTTTCCTCAGTCTGTCAAGGGGAGATTAAAAACACTTTTTAATTTTCTGGGATGTATCAGGGGATCACACTAACCTATACAAACTCACAAGGTCTCACTCCCTATTCAAGGTTCCATGTAATCATGGTGCTCGAATAAACTGGCCATACAAGTTAAATTAGATGGTGTGCTACAGAAAATAGAAATTTTGCACCAAATAAGCATCTCTTTCTTTGGTCTCACACAGAAATTGAAGTTTTAAAATACAGTCAATATCACTGTTTACCCTTTAGTCTGATTTACCTTAGACCTACCCAGATCAGCTTCATTCATATCTCTAACTGAAGTGGGATCACTATTTCAGCATTTTTTACAGATGCTGAATGGGGTAATGCTGACTTCCATAGCTGCAGAACTCTACCTCTGAGTCTCAGGTATGACACAAATACCCAAAGCTCAAGGGGACAACCAAGTTAAATACAAAGAGCTCAGCAACTCAGAATCTTGAAATGACAGTTACAACTCAGGAATAGATGTGACTACTGTAAGAGTTCACAATCTAGGAACATTTATCATAGGACTTTACCTGATAATCTATGCTCTTGAATTCAGTTCTCAGAGTTTATACATTATAGTCAGTCCATATTAGTGAAGTGCTATATTTGTCTTTTTATTTCTGACCTATTTTACTCAACATACTGTCCTCAAGCTCCATTCACATAGCTGCATACCCCACACTTTCATTCCTTCTTGTAGTTAATTCAAAATCCATTGTATGTATAACCATAGTTCACCCTTTCATTCCTTAGTCAATGTACCCTAAGGCCACCTCTATCCATTGTAAATTGCGAACACTGACAACATAAAGCGTGGATATGTTCATTTGTGTTCCCAGTCTCAGTTTTTCCAAATATATACTTAATTATGGGGTTGTTGTGCATTACGACAACCCCATCCCTAGCCTCCTGTGGAGCCACCACATTGTCCTCCAGAGGGGCTACACCACTCTACTTTCCAACCAGCAGTGATTAGATGCGTCTCTTTCTCTTCACATTTTCCCAGCATTTCTATCTCTCTGTTCATTTTGAAACGGTTTTATTCACACACCATACAATCCAACATAAGTAAAAAAATCAATGGCCTTCACCACTACAATCTATATGAGGGCATTTCCATTTCTTCAACGAAGAATCCCATACTTGTCCCGCATACCCCACCCCCACTGACATTTAGCTTTCCCACACTACCTTTGTTACATTTAATGGAAGCATATTACAATGTTACTGTTAACTATAAACCCTAGTTTGCATTAACTGCATTTTCCCCCATATAACATCCCATTTTCAACAATGACATTCATTTGTTCTCCCTCGGGCAAAAACATTCTTTTATTTGTACATTTAATCACCATCATTGTTCTCTCTAGGCATCACTAAGTTATACCATCCCAGTCTTTACCATCCATTTCCTTCTGGTGTCAAAACATGCCCCCAGGGCGGGCCGCGGTGGCTCAGCGGGCAAAGTGCTTGCCTGCTATGCCGGAGGACCTCGGTTCGATTCCCGGCCCCAGCCCATGTAACAAACAAACAAAATACAATAAAACAAGAAAATGTTTAAAGATGTTTCCCTTTAAAAAAAAAAAAAAAAAACATGCCCCCAGCCCTCCTCCCTCAATGATATTCACACTCAGCTTTATTCAGTATACTTACAATATTATACTACATCAGATAGTATTGTGCTATCCATTTCTAGATCTTCACAATCAGTCTATTACACATTCTGTACTCCTTCAGTAACAAATGCCCAATTTCTATCCTCTTTCTCCTTCAGCACTGAATGCCCAGTCTCTAATCCTCTTTCTATCTCTTGAAAACCTGTGTTCTCAACTTTAACACTCAAAGTTCACTCATTAATGGTAGTTCATATCAGTGAGACCATACGTATTCATCCTTTTGTTTCTGGCTAATTTCAGCCTAATGTTCAAGGTTCATCCACGTTGTTATACACTCCATGACTTTATTCTGTCTTATAGCTGTGTAATATTCCATCATATGTATATATCACAGTTTGTTTAACCACTCGTCCATTGATGGATATTTGGGCTGTTTCCATCTCTTGACAACTGTAAATTAGGCTGCTATAAACAAGGGTGTGCGAATGTCAGTTTGCATCCTTGTCTTCAGTTCCTCCAAATATATACCGAATTATGGGATTGCTGGATAATACGACAATTCTATACTTAATTTTCTGAGGAACTGCCAAACTGCCTTCCAGAGTGGCTGCAACATTCTATACTCCCACTAAAGTGATGTGTGCCATTTCTCCACATCCTCTCCAGCACATGTCATTTTCTGTTTTTTTAATAATGGCCATTCTAGTAGTATGAAATATCTCATGGTTTTGATTTGTGGTTCCCTAAAAGCCTGTGTGGTTGAGCATCTTTTCATATGTTTCTTTGTTCGTTTGAGTCATTTGTATTTCCTCTTCTGGTAAGTGTCTTTCCATGCCTTTTGCCCATTTTTAAAAAATATTTTATTGACAAAACAAAACAACATACAAACACAAACACTCTTAACATATGAACATTTCATACTTAGTGTACAATCAGTGGTCACAATATCATCACATAGTTGTATATTCATCACCATGATCATTTCTTAGAACATTTGCATCACTCCAGAAAAAGAAACAAAAAAAGAAAAAACTCATACATACCATACCCCTTAACCCTCCCTCTCATTGATCACTAGTATTGCCATCTACCCAATATATTTTAATCTTTGTTCCCCTCTTTTTTTCTATACCCCTTAACACTCTTTCACTGATCACTAACATTTCAATCTACTCTGTTTTAACATTCGTTCCCTCTATTATTTATTTATTTTTATCCATATTTTTTACTCATCTGTCCATACCATATAGAAAAGAAGCATCAAACACAAGATTTTCATAATCGCATAATCACAGTGCAAAAGCTATATCATTATACAGTCATCTTCAAGAAACATGGCTACTGGAACACAGCTCTACAGTTTCAGGCACTTCCCTCTAGCCTCTCTAATATACCTTAAACTAAAAAGGGGATATCTATAAAATGCTTAAGAATAACCTCCAGGATAACCTCTTGACTCTGTTTGAAATCTCTCAGCCACTGACACTTTATTTTGTCTCATTTTTCTCTTCCCCCTTTTGGTCAAGAAGGTTTTCCCAATCCCTTTATGTTGAGTCCCAGCTCACAGTAGGATTTCCGACCCACACTGCCAGGAAGGTTTACACCCCTAGGAGTCATGTCCCACATAGAGAGGGGGAGGGCAGTGAGTTTGCCTGCCACACTGGCTGAGAGAGAGAGAGAAAGAGAGAGAGAGAAAGAGATAGACCACATCTGAGCAACAAAAGAGGTTCTCTGGGGGGTGACTCTTAGGACAAATTTAAGTAGGCTTAGCCTATACTTTGCGGGAATAAGTTTCAAATGAACAAACCCCAAGACTGAGGGCTCGGCTTATTGATTTAGTTATCCCCACTGCCTGTGAGAATATCAGGAATTCTCCAAATGAGGAAGTTGAATTTTTCCCCTTTCTTCTTCTGCCCATTTTTTAATTGGGTTATTAGTTTTTTTTTTTTCTGTTAAGTTGCAGAATGTCTTTATATATTATGGATATTAAACCCTCATCTAATATGTGGTTTTCAAATATTGTCTCCTATTGCATAGGCGACCTTTTTACTTTTCTGACAAAGTCCTTTGATGCACAAAAGTGTTTAATTTTGAGGAGATACGATTTATCTATTTATTTTTCATTGCTTGTGCTGAGTGTAAGGTCTAGGAAATCACCTTCTATCACAAGATTTATAAGATATTTCCCTACATTTTCTTCTGAGTTTTATGTTATTTATTAGCTCTAATGTTTAGGACTTTGATCCATTTCGAGTTAATTTTTGTATAAAGTATGAAAACAGGATCCTCTTTCATTCTTTTAGGTATGGATATCCAGTTCTCCCAGCACCAATTGTTGAAGAGGCTGTTTTGTCTCAGTTGAATGGATTTGGCTGCCTTATCAAAAATTAACTGTCTACAGATGGAAGGGTCTACTTCTGAACTCTTAACTCAACTCCCCTTTGTTCAGCATATCTATGCTTATGCCAGTACCATGCTGTTTTGACAAGAGCGTAGACTCCCACTTCATTCTTCTTCTTTCTCAAGATATTTTTACATATACAGGGCACCCTGCCCTTTCAAATAAATTTAGATACTGTTTTTTCTATTTCTGAAAAATAAGTTGTTGGAATTTTAATTGGTATTGCATTGACTCTATAAATCAATTTGGGTAGAATCAACATATTAACTATATTTAGTCTTCCAATTCATGAACACAGTGTGTCCTTCCATCTATTTAGGTCTTTTTTAATTCTTTTTAGTGATGTTTTATAGTTTTCTGTGTACAGGTCCTTTATGTCCTTGGTTAAATTTACTCTTAGATATTTTATTCCTCTGCTCGCTAATGTAAATGGAATTTTTTCTTGATTTCTTCCTCAGATTGCTCCTTAACAGTGTATAGAAACACTACTGATCTTTACACATTGATCTTGTATCCTGCCACTTTGCTGAAGTCGTTTATTAGCTCTAGTAGCTTTGCTATAGATTTTTCAGGGCTTTCTACATATAGGAACATGTCATCTGCAAACAGTGAAAGTTTTACTTCTTTTTTTCCAATTTTGATGTCTTTTATTCTTTTTCTTGCCTAATTGCTCTAGCTAGAACTAACGGGGATATAAAGGAAGGGTACAGGACTTTGCCCCACCCCCACCCCCAGGAAGAAATGGGAATGTTCTAATATAGATTGTGGTGGTGAATGCATAACTTTGTGATTATACGAGAAGCCAATGACAGCACACTTAGGATGAATTGTATGGTGTGTGAATAGGACTGCTTTGTGTTTTTGTTTTTTTTTTTTAAAAGCAATCTCTGAGGAAAAAACAATGAGCCTCTGAAATGTAAGAAGTGTTCCAAGAGAAAATATAGCAAGATTTTTAAAGCAAAAGATGACTAGCTTATGAAATAAAGAAACCAAACAATGAAAAGAAATTAGAGAAAAACCAAATGCTATTATAATGAGTAAAAAATCCAGGACTAAGCCACCTCTACCATAAAGAGGCCTAGGAGATTAAAGAAGGTTTGAAAAGAATAGCTTTTGTGTCAGAAGAATCCCAAATAAACCAACTACAATACCCATCACTTTTTCTCACCCTAAATTGGAATAGTCGAGAAATACAAAAGGCAGTCTCTGGAAATTAAGTAGTTTAAATTAAAATAATAGAATAAGTAGAAAATGCTGGGAATATAAATTAGTATAATCTTTTTCAGACTCAGACTAGAGTCTTTAAAAGAACATGAGTGAGTGGGGGAGGTAGCTGAAGGCAAAGGATGATGGCAATGTAGCATTAAGCTCTGTACCAAACTCTAAACAGAAACGGCAAATCAGACTTTAGGCAGTTAGTCTTGCAGACCAGCCCTGATCCACTGACAATGACATGCTCGAGTAATAGGTGAGAAAAAGTTTTAGGCTACTAGAGCTCCCAGGGAATGGGTAATGTCTGCCAGTGACATAGAAAAAAAAAAAAGAATGTTGTCACATTTTGTTAATTTTGTGTCACATAAACATCATGGTATAGTAAAATCTTATTCATTCTCATGATAAAAGTACACATCAAAGAGGGGGTGCAAGGGTAGCTCAGTGGTGGAATTTTAGCCTGCCATGACAGAGACCCAGGTTTTATTCCCAGCCGGTACACCCCCCACCACCTCCCCACCACAAAAAATCAACAAACTGCGCTGCAATAACAGATACTCACATGGAAAAAAGAATGAAATATGACCCCCACCATATAGCATACAAAAAAAAAGTAGATGTCGATGGAGGGGAGATAGAGGGGAAGAGTGAATCTTCAAAAACTTGTTCCATATTCCTACTTCGATGTTGCCTTTCTTTACATTTCCAGAGCCTCCCTCTTCCATCCCTGCCCTCTCAGGAGCTAGAAAGGACTTTACAGTCTGAAATAATTATTACACAAATATAGAAACCTGGGCTCAGAGAACATAATATTACTTGTCAAAGACTACAACAATTTTCTGGAAGAACCCATCTACAATATAAGATAAATTATTTCTATCCTACTGTCTGCTATAACACTGGGCAAATACAAGATTCTGGATCAGTGGTGGTATATACCTGATGTATGTGCTCCCAGACCCTCACTAGGGGCAGGACTTGCTAATTAGTTACAACAATCTATAGCCTGAATCTGTTTCAACATAATGAATGTCCATAAATCTAACAGCAATTAATCAAACTGATAAAGGAGATGAAACCTATATGCCATCCTTGTTCTAATCTGACAATAATCAGGGTAAAAATTCAAATAATAAACTTCTATTGAATGGTTATTATGTGAGAGATGCTGTTCTAAGTGCTTTATATGTGCTTCCTTGTTTACTCCTCATAATATACTATTATTTTCCTCATCTTACAAAGAGAAAAGAGAAGCACAGAGATGTTACGAAAGTACCCGAAGAAACAACTCTAGTCTAGTGAGTGTCAAGGCAAGGATAAAAACCCAAGCAGTTTTGTTCCAGAACTTGAGCTCTTAAGCATTTAGTTAAGTAGCATTTAACTTAGTAACATATGCATAAGTAGAGGGAAGGAGAAAAGGTAGCACAGGGTGGAAAAAAGGAATTCACCTATATAAAGTTACTTCTCCAAAGTGGAAATCACATGAAATAAATACCCGCAGACAAATAACTGAAAGTTGATATAATCAGGCACCATATATAACTGAACTGCAATCACAAGTGCAACTTCAACTATTTAATCAATAACATATTAAAAAACATATAAAATAAAATGATATCAGTACTGTAGTTCAGGCATGCTACCAGTCATTAGCACTGAAATGTTACCCAATTTAGATAGTACCTGATGATAAGATCCATAAAGAGACCCTACACAGCAAACCTTCCCAAATTTAAGATTGAATTCTATCGTAAAAGATACTAGGGATCTCAGTAACATAAAATCAAAAGTCACTTCCCAAAGGAGAAAGAATTTGTTTTAAATGGAGGTTTGGGGTCTTAAACACACATAGCATAACCTTTTTATTAAAAAAAAAACCAAAACAGCTATGAATATATTAATATTTTCAACTCTACCTAAAAAAATAAAAAAGTAGGTCATTAGATAGATAATTCTTCACCCATCAGATTAATAAAGATTTCTCCAATCCTAATATGAAATAGTAGAGGGCATTAATCTGTAGCCCATGAGTCGAATGTTCCCCACATGATGTTGGATAGGGTCCACAAGAGATGTTTCACCAAAAATTTGACCTAATTAATAAACCCAACATCTGGTAATAAGGAATTTGAGAACCTGTGATTAATCACATTAGTGCTAAACTGATTTGCCAAAGAGGGTGACCCATAATGTAAGCATAAGATTGGTGTGCCTAGCTACCATCATGTTACTCCTTAGTAAATTCTGCATGTGAGCTATAAGCAAGATTAATAGTACGTTAATTACCCATTTTCTTTGTTTTTGTACCCTAACATTCCAAACTTGGGAGACATTTAGAAGAAGGTGAAGCAGAGAATATTCTATATTTTAATTCAATGTAGTGAGAGCCAGATCATACTAACTTGCTGGAAAAAAAAAAGACTTATTAAATTGCATGCACAGATCAAAGAGTTCCGAACGGCTTGTAAGACTGTATATTCTAACTAACATGACAAAATATCTGAACCCGCCAAAATACAGTCTGAAGTTGCAGAGGAAATAAAGAGCATTGCCGTCATGTTCAAGGAAATATACCCACTCAAATTTAAACAGGATATGCAGACTAAATAGAAAGCAAGCAGACACCATAAATATTTTCTATTACTACAGAGCCCTAAGATCAGCAAGAATAGATTTTGAATAATTGCAGAACTCTGCAGAATTTTGGTTTAAGAAGGTCACAATTACTATTAAGACTGATTACTTGTGATGAATACACACTATTGTTTAAGTTTCCATAGTTACCATTTGAGTAAAAACCTTGAGGCAATCTCAATCCCAAACATCTGCCCTAACAGTGGGGTGAACTTTCAGGAATATCAAAACAAAAAATAAATTATGCCCACAAAGAAAGTTTCAAATTTTGGAAACCAACAAGCAAACCTCAAAATCATCAAAGGGAATTTGCTTGATTCTGTAAAAGTCCATTCACTCATCAAATGCTGGGATCAAGCAACCACCAGTAATGTAAATCTGAAGTACAAATCAAGATGTACTTTAGATGATTTTCAACAAACAGTATTAAGAATCTTTTAAATCTTTAAATGATGTTCATTATTCACTAGCAATAAGACTGTAAGTGTTTTGGATCATTCTTTTTTTTTCTTAACCACACAGACCAGAGTTTATTCACTCTTCTCAGTTACCCCAGGAAACGCAACATTTATCCTGAAGATTTTCAAATCGTCCTATGTATTCTTCTTTTGGAATTGCTACTACAGCCTGATGATGAGGCACAGAGCAGGGTCACATAGATGCACATATTCAGAATTTCCAAGTTGGAAGGGAATCTTCAATCCTGCATTTTCCTGATGAGGCTGTGAAGGCTCAGAGAGACCAGGTTGAGTTGGTCAAGGCCCTACTGCACAACCGAGACGAGGTTCATGGAACTGGAGGGCAGCCAGACTGGCAGGTTTAGAGAGCTCTTTTTAGCTCTACTTCTCTCTTGGTGATTTTTTTTTCATCATATAGTTGTATATTCATCATCATCATTTCTTAGAACATTTACATCAATTCAGAAAAAGAAATAAAAAGAAAACAGAAAAAAATTCATACATACCATACTCCTTAACCCTCCCTTTCATTGACCACTAGCATTTCAATCTCTTAAATTTATTTTAACATTTGTTCCCCGTATTATTTATTTATTTTTAATACATATGTTTCACTCATCTGTCCATAAGGTAGATAAAAGAAGCATCAGACACAAGTTTTCACAATCAGTTACACTGCAAAAGCTATATCATCATACAATCATCTTCAAGAAACAGGGCTACTGGAACACAGTTCTACATTTTCAGGCAGTTCCCTCCAGCCTCTCTGTTACGCTTTAACTAAAAAGGTGATGTTTACTTAATGCATAAGAATAATCTCCCGGATAACCTCTCGACTCTGTTTCAAATCTCTCAGCCACTGGCACTTTATTTTGTCTAATTTCTCTCCTCCCCTTTTTGGCCGAGAAGGTTTTTCTCAATCCCTTGGTATGCTGAGTCCCAGCTCATTCTAGGATATCTGTCCCATGTTGCTAGGAAGGTTCACACACCTGGGAGTCATATCCCACGTAGAGAGGGTGAGGGCAGTGAGTCTGCTTGTCATGTTGGCTAAGAGAGAGAGGTCACATCTGAGCAACAAAAGAGGTTCTCTTAGGGGTGACTCAGGCCTAATTTTAAGGAGGCTTAGCCTATCCTTTGCAGGGATAAGTTTCATATGAACAAACCCCAAGATGGGGGCTCAGCCTATTCCTTTGGTTATTTCCACTGCTTGTGAAAATATCAAGAATTCTCCCCTTGCGAAGTTGAATTTTCCCCTTTCTCAGCATTCCTCCAAGGGGACTTTGCAAATACTTTTTTATTCACTGTTCAAATCCTTCTGGGATTTATCAAGGCATCACTCTGAACAAACCTACAAAATCTCACGCCCTACTCAAAGTTCCACATACTTATGGTTCAATTAAGCTGTCCACATAAGTTATATTAGGAAATGCACTAGTCAAAATATAGATATTGTACCAAAGAAACATTTTTTTCTTTATTCTCACACAAAAGTTAAAGTTTTAAAATATTACCATCTATTTTCAACACCCTGCATTACTGACATTCCTTTGTTCTTCCTCATGCAAAATACTTCTAAATTTGTACATTTAGTCACTATCATTATACACTCTAGACATTCTTAGATTATACCACCTCGGTCTTTATCATCTATCTTTCCTTCTGATTTCATTTGTACCCCCAGGTGTCCTCCCCCTCTATCATTCTCACATTCAGCTTCATTCAGAGTTCTAACATTATTGTATTACAGTTAGGTAATATTGTGCTGTCCATTTCTGAATTTTTACAATCAGTCCCGCTGCACAATCTGTATCCCTTCAGTTCCAATTACCCAATATCTACCCGATTTCTATCTCCTGATGACCTCTGTTCTTAAATGAAATTATCCAAGTTCATTCAGTAATGAGACCATACAGTACTTGTTCTTTTGTTTCTGGCTAATCTCACTCAGCATAATATCCTTAAGGTCCATCCATGTTGTTATATACTTCATAACTTTATTTTGTCTTACAGCTGCATAATATTCCATCGTATGTATATACCACAGCTTGTTTAGCCACTCATCTGTTGATGGACATTTGGGCTGTTTCCATCTCTTCGCAATTGCAAATAATGCTGCTATAAACATTGGTGTGCAAATGTCCGTCTGTGTCTTTGCCCTCACATCCTCTGAACAGATACCTAGCAATGGTATTGTTGGGTTATATGGCAAGTCTATACTTAGCTTCCTGAGGAACCGCCAAAGTGCCTTCCACAGCGGTTCTACCATCTGACACTCCTACCAAAAGTGGATAAGTGTGCTTCTTCCTCCACATCCTCTCCAGCACTTGTCGTTTTCTGTTTTATTGATAATGGCCATTCTGGTGGGTGTGAGATGATATCTCATTGTGGTTTTGATTTGCATTTCCCTAATAGCCAGGGAAGTTGAGCATCTTTCCATGTGCCTTCTGGCCATGTGTATTTCCTCTTCTGAGCAGTGTCTGTTCAAGTCTTTTGCCCATTTTCTAATTGGGTTGTCTGTCTTTTTGTTGTTGAGTTGAATAATTTCTGTAAATATTCTGGATACTAGACCTTTATCTGATATATTGTTTCCAACTATTGTCTCCCATTGCGTAGGGTGTCTATTTACTTTCTTGACGAAGTTCTTTGATGCACAGAAGTGTTCAATTTTGAGGAATTCCCATTTACTTCTTTCTTCAATGTTCATGCTTTGAGTGTAATGGCTCGGAAACTACCTCCTATTATAAAATTTATAAAATACATCCCTACATTTTCTTCTAACAGTTTTATGGTCTTAGATCTAATGTTTAGGTCTTTGAGCGATTTTGAGCTAATTTTTGAATCAGGTGTGAGATACGGATCCTCTTTCATTCTTTTGCATGTGGATATCAGTTTTTTTCTAGGCATCATTTATTGAAGAGACTGTTTTGTCCCAGGTGAGCTGGCTTGACTGCCTTATTAAAGATCTATTGTTCATACATGAGAGGGTCTATATCTGAACACTCTATTCTATTACATTTGTAATTATGCCTATCTTTATGCCAGTATCATGCTGTTTTGACCACTGTAGTTTCATAATACACCACAGGTAGTGTGAGACCTCTGACTTCATTTTCTTTCTCAGGATACTTGTAGCTATTCGGGGCACTCTGCCCTTCCAGATAAATTTGGTTATTGTCTTTTCTATTTCTGAAAAGTAAGTTTTTGGGATTTTAATTCGTATTGCATTGAATCTGTAAATCAGTTGAGGTAGAACTGATACCTTAACTATATGCAGTCTTCCAATCCATGAACACGGTATGCCCTTCCATGTATTTAGGTCTTCTGTGATTTCTTTTAACAATTTCTTACAGTTTTCTGTGTATAGGTCTTTTGTCTCTTTAGTTAAACTTATTCCTAAATATTTTATCTTTTGGTTGCAATTGTAAATGGAATTTTTTTCATGATTTCCCCCTCAGATTCTTCATTACTAGCACATAGAAACACTACAGACTTTTCCACGCTGATTTTATAACCTGCCACTTTGCTGTACTCATTTATTAGCTCTAGTAGTTTTGCTGTGGATTTTTGGGGGTTTTCGACATATAGTATCATATCATCTGCAAAGAGTGAGGTTTTACTTCTTCCTTTCCAATTTTGATGCTTCGTATTTCTTTTTTCTGTTTAATTGCTCTGGCTAGAACGTCCAACACAATGTTGAATAACAATGGCAATAGTGGACATCCTTGTCCTCTTCCTGATCTTAGGAAGAAAGTTTTCAGTTTTTATCCACTGAGCATAATGTTAACTGTGGGTTTTTCATATATTCCCTTTATCATGTTGAGGAAGTTCCCTTCTATTCCTATCCTTTGAAGTGTTCTCAATAGGAAAGGATGTTGAATTTTGTCAAATGCCTTTTCTGCCTCAATCAAGATGATCATGTGGTTTTTCTGCTTTGATTTGTTGATACGGTATATTACGTAAATTGATTTTCTTATGTTGAACCATCCTTGCATACCTGGGATGAATCCTACTTGCTCATGGTGTATCATTATTTTAATATGCTACTTGATTCGATTTGCTAGAATTTTGTTGAGGATTTCTGCATCTATATTCATAAGAGAGACTGATCTGTCGTTTTCTTTTTTTTTGTTATATTTTTGTCTGACTTTGGTGTGAGGGTGATGTTGGCTTCTCAGAATGAGCTACTAGGTCGCTTTTCCTCCTCTTCAATTTTTTTTTAAGAGTTTGAGGAGGATTTGTACTAATTCTTTCTTGAATGTTTGGTAGAATTCACATGTGAAGACATCTGGACCTGGACATTTCTTTTTGGGGAGCTTCTAAATGACTGAATCAATTTCTTTACTTGTGATTGGTTTGTTGAGGTTGTCTATTTCTTCTCTAGTCCATGCTGGTTATTCATGCCTTTCTAGGAAGTTGTCCATTTCATCTACATTGTCGAGTTTATTAGTGTAAAGTTGTTCAAAGTATCCTCTCATGACTTCCTTTATTTCTGCGGAGTCAGTTGTTATGTCTCCTCTTACATTTCTGGTTTTATTTATTTATTTATTTATTTTTATTTATCTCTCTTCTTTTTGTCAGCCTCACTAAGGGTCCATTAACCTTATTGATTTTCTCATAGAACCAACTTCCAGTTTTGTTGATTTTCTCGATTGTTTTCACGTTCTCAATTTCATTTATTTCTGCTCTAATTTTCTTTATTTCTTTCCTTTTGCTTGCTTTGGGGTTACTTTGATGTTCTTTCTCTTGTTCTTCCAAGTGGACAGTTAATTCCTCGATTTTTGCTCTTTCTTCTTTTTTTGATATAGGCATTTAGGGCAATAAATTTCCCTCTTAACACTACCTTTGCTGCATCCCATAAATTTTAATATGTCATGTTTTCATTTTCATTTCCCTCGAGATATTTACTGATTTCTCTTGTAATTTCTTCCTTGACCCACTGGTTGTTTAAGAATGTGTTGTTGAACCTCCATATATTTGTGAATTTTTTGGCACTATACCTATTATTGGTTTCCAACTTCATTCCTTTATGATCTGAGAAAGTGTTTTGTATGATTTCAATCTTTTTTCATTTATTGAGACTTGCTTTGGGACCCAGCATATGGTCAATCCTTGAGAATAATGCATGAGCACATGAGAAAAAGATGTATCCTGCTGTTGTGGGGTGTAATGTTCTATAAATGTTTAAGATTAGCTTATTTATTGTATTATTCAAATTCTCTGTTTCTTTATTTTTTTTTTATTAATTAAAAAAATTAACTAACACAACATTAGAAATCAATCCATTCTACATATGCAATCAGTAATTCTTAATATCATCACATAGATGTATGGTCATCATTTCTCAGTACATATACATCGATTTAGAGAAAGAAATAGCACGACAACAGAAAAAGAAATAAAGTGATAACACAGAGAAAACACAAATAAAAATAAAAAGTACAAAAATATATGAGAAAGAAAAAAAAACAAAAAAAAAACTATAGATCAGATGCAGCTTCATTCAGCGTTTCAACATAATTACATTACAATTAGGCAGTATTGTGCTGACCATTTTTTTTTTTTAGACATCATACCATTCTACATATGCAATCAGTTATTCTTAACATCATCACATAGATGCATGATCATCGTTTCTTAGTACATTTGCATCGGTTTAGAAGAACTAGCAGTATAACAGAAAAAAATATATAATGTTAATATAGAGAAAAAAAATAAAAGTAATAATAATAAGAACAAAACAAACAAAACAAAACAAAACAAGAACCTATAGCTCGAATGCAGCTTCGTTCAGTATTTTAACATGATTACTTTACAATTAGGTATTATTGTGCTGTCCATTTTTCAGTTTTTGTGTCTAGTCCTATTGCACAGTCTGTATTCCATCAGCTCCAATTACCCATTATCTTACCCTGCTTCTAACTCCTGCTGAACTCTGTTACCAATGACATATTCCAAGTTTATTCTCGAGTGTCGATTCACATCATTGGGACCATACAGTATTTGTCTTTTAGTTTTTGGCTAGACTCACTCAGCATAATGTTCTCTAGGTTCATCCATGTTATTACATGCTTCATAAGTTTATCCTGCCTTAAAGCTGCATAATATTCCATCGTATGTATATACCACAGTTTGTTTAGCCACTCGTCTGTTGATGGACATTTTGGCTGTTTCCATCTCTTTGCAATTGTAAATAACGCTGCTATAAACATTGGTGTGCAAATGTCTGTTTGAGTTTTTGCCCTTAATTCCTTTGAGTAGATTCCCAGCAATGGTATTGCTGGGTCGTATGGCAATTCTATATTCAGCTTTTTGAGGAACCGCCAAACTGCTTTCCACAGTGGTTGCACCATTTGACATTCCCACCAACAGTGGATAAGTGTGCCTCTTTCACTGCATCCTCTCCAGCACTTGTCATTTTCTGTTTTGTTGATAATGGCCATTCTGGTGGGTGTGAGATGATATCTCATTGTGGTTTTGATTTGCATTTCTCTAATGGCCAGGGACATTGAGCATCTCTTCATGTGTCTTTTGGCCATTTGTATTTCCTCCTCTGAGAGGTGTCTATTCAAGTCTTTTTCCCATTTTGTAATTGGGTTGGCTATCTTTTTGTTGTTGAGTTGAACAATCTCATTATAAATTCTGGATACTAGACCTTTATCTGATATGTCGTTTCCAAATATTGATTCCCATTGTGTAGGCTGTCTTTCTACTTTCTGATGAAGTTCTTTGATGCACAAAAGTGTTTAATTTTGAGGAGTTCCCATTTATTTATTTCCTTCTTCAGTGCTCTTGCTTTAGGTGTAAGGTCCATAAAACCGCCTCCAATTGTAAGATTCATAAGATATCTCCCTACTTTTTCCTCTAACTGTTCTATGGTCTTAGACCTAATGTTTAGACTTTGATCCATTTTGAGTTAACTTTTGTGTAGGGTGTGAGATATGGGTCTTCTTTCATTCTTTTGCATATGGATATCCAGTTCTCTAGGCACCATTTATTGAAGAGACTGTTCTGTCCCAGGTGAGTTGGCTTGACTGCCTTATCAAAGATCAAATGTCCAGAGATGAGAGGGTCTATATCTGAGCACTCTATTCGATTCCATTGGTCGATATATCTATCTTTATGCCAATACCATGCTGTTTTGACCACTGTGGCTTCATAATATGCCTTAAAGTCAGGCAGCGCAAGACCTCCAGCTTCGTTTTTTTTCCTCAAGATGTTTTTAGCAATTCGGGGCACCCTGCCCTTTCAGATAAATTTGCTTATTGGTTTTTCTATTTCTGCAAAATCAGTTGTTGGGATTTTGATTGGTATTGCATTGAATCTGTAAATCAATTTAGGTAGGATTGACATCTTAACTATATTTAGTCTTCCAATCCATGAACACGGTATGCCCGTCCATCTGTTTAGGTCTTCTGTGATTTCTTTTAGCAGTTTTTTGTAGTTTTCTTTATATAGGTTTTTTGTCTCTTTAGTTAAATTTATTCCTAGGTATTTTATTCTTTTAGTTGCAATTGTAAATGGGATTCGTTTCTTGATTCCCCCTCCGCTTGTTCATTGCTAGTGTATAGAAATGCTACAGATTTTTGAATGTTGATCTTGTAACCTGCTACTTTGCTGTACTCATTTATTAGCTCTAGTAAGTAGTTTTGTTGTGGATTTTTCCGGGTTTTCGACGTATAGTATCATATCGTCTGCAAACAGTGATAGTTTTACTTCTTCCTTTCCAATTTTGATGCCTTGTATTTCTTTTTCTTGTCTAATTGCTCTGGCTAGAACCTCCAGCACAATGTTGAATAACAGTGGTGATAGTGGACATCCTTGTCTTGTTCCTGATCTTAGGGGGAACGTTTTCAATTTTTACCCATTAAGGATGATATTAGCTGTGGGTTTTTCATATATTCCCTCTATCATTTTAAGGAAGTTCCCTTGTATTCCTATCCTTTGAAGTGTTTTCAACAGGAAAGGATGTTGAATCTTGTCAAATGCCTTCTCTGCATCAATTGAGATGATCATGTGATTTTTCTGCTTTGATTTGTTGATATGGTGTATTACATTAATTGATTTTCTTATGTTGAACCATCCTTGCATACCTGGGTTGAATCCTACTTGGTCATGATGAATAATTCTTTTAATGTGTTGTTGGATACGATTTGCTAGAATTTTATTGAGGATTTTTGCATCTATATTCATTAGAGAGATCGGCCTGTAGTTTTCTTTTCTTGTAATATCTTTGCCTGGTTTTGGTATGAGGGTAATGTTGGCGTCATAGAATGAATTAGGTAGTTTTCCCTCCACTTTGATTTTTTTGAAGAGTTTGAGGAGAGTTGGTACTAATTCTTTCTGGAATGTTTGATAGAATTCACATGTGAAGCCGTCTGGTCCTGGACTTTTCTTTTTAGGAAGCTTTTGAATGACTGCTTCAATTTCTTTACTTGTGATTGGTTTGTTGAGGTCATCTATCTCTTCTTGAGTCAAAGTTGGTTGTTCATGTATTTCCAGGAACCCGTCCATTTCCTCTAAATTGTTGTATTTATTAGCATACAGTTGTTCATAGTATCCTGTTATTACCTCCTTTATTTCTGTGAGGTCAGTAGTTATGTCTCCTCTTCCATTTCTGATCTTATTTATTTGCATCCTCTCTCTTCTTCTTTTTGTCAATCTTGCTAAGGGCCTATCAATCTTATTGATTTTCTCATAGAACCAACTTCTGGCCTTATTGATTTTCTCTATTGTTTTCATGTTTTCAATTTCATTTATTTGTGCTCTAATCTTTGTTATTTCTTTCCTTTTGCTTGCTTTGGGGTTAGCTTGCTGTTCTTTCTCCAGTTCTTCCAAATGGATAGTTAATTCCTGAATTTTTGCCTTTTCTTCTTTTCTGATATAGGCATTTAGAGCAATAAATTTCCCTCTTAGCACTGTCTTTGCTGCATCCCATAAGTTTTGATATGTTGTGTTTTCATTTTCATTCACCTCGAGGTATTTGCTAATTTCTCTAGCAATTTCTTCTTTGACCCACTCATTGTTTAGGAGTGTGTTGTTGAGCCTCCACGTATTTGTGAATTTTCTGGCACTCTGCCTATTATTGATTTCCAACATCATTCCTTTATGGTCCGAGAAAGTGTTGTGTCAGATTTCAATCTTTTTAAATTTGTTAAGACTTGCTTTGTGACCCAGCATATGGTCTATCTTTGAGAATGATCCGTGAGCACTTGAGAAAAAGGTGTATCCTGCTGTTGTGGGATGTAATGTCCTATAAATGTCTATTAAGTCTAGTTCATTTATAGTAATATTCAGATTCTCTATTTCTTTGTTGATCCTCTGTCTAGATGTTCTGTCCATTGATGAGAGTGGTGAGTTGAAGTCTCCAACTATTATGGTATATGAGTCTATTTCCCTTTTCAGTGTTTGCAGTGTATTCCTCACGTATTTTGGGGCATTCTGGTTCGGTGCGTAAATATTTATGATTGTTATGTCTTCTTGTTTAATTGTTCCTTTTATTAGTATATAGTGTCCTTCTTGGTCTCTTTTAACTGTTTTACATTTGAAGTCTAATTTGTTGGATATTAGTATAGCCACTCCTGCTCTTTTCTGGTTGTTATTTGCATGAAATATCTTTTCCCAACCTTTCACTTTCAACCTATGTTTATCTTTGGGTCTAAGATGTGTTTCCTGTAGACAGCATATAGAAGGATCCTGTTTTTTAATCCATTCTGCCAATCTATGTCTTTTGATTGGGGAATTCAGTCCATTGACATTTAGTGTTATTACTGTTTGGATAATATTTTCCTCTAACATTTTGCCTTTTGTATTATATATATATCATATCTGATTTTCCTTCTTTCTACACTCTTTTCCATATCTCTCTCTTCTGTCTTTTTGTATCTGACTCTAGTGCTCCCTTTAGTATTTCTTGCAGAGCTGGTCTCTTGGTCACAAATTCTTTCAGTGACTTTTTGTCTGAGAATGTTTTAATTTCTCCCTCATTTTTGAAGGGTAATTTTGCTGGATATAGGAGTCTTGGTTGGCAGTTTTTCTCTTTTAGTATTTTAAATATATCATCCCACTGTCTTCTAGCTTCCATGGTTTCTGCTGAGAAATCTACACATAGTCTTATTGGGTTTCCCTTGTATGTAATGGATTGTTTTTCTCTTGCTGCTTTCAAGATCCTCTCTTTCTCTTTGACCTCTGACATTCTAACTAGTAAGTGTCTTGGAGAACGCCTATTTGGGTCTAATCTCTTTGGGGTGCGCTGCACTTCTTGGATCTGTAATTTTAGGTCTTTCATAAGAGTTGGGAAATTTTCAGTGATAATTTCTTCCATTAGTTTTTCTCCTCCTTTTCCCTTCTCTTCTCCTTCTGGGACACCCACAACACGTATATTTGTGTGGTTCATATTGTCCTTGAGTTCCCTGATACCCTGTTCAAATTTTTCCATTCTTTTCCCTATAGTTTCTGTTTCTTTTTGGAATTCAGATGTTCCATCCTCCAAATCACTAATTCTATCTTCTGTCTCTTTAAATCTATCATTGTAGCTATCCATTATTTTTTCTATGTTTGCTACTTTATCCTTCACTTCCATAAGTTCTGCGATTTGTTTTTTCAGTTTTTCTATTTCTTCTTTATGTTCAGCCCATGTCCTCTTCATGTCCTCCCTCAATTTATCGATTTCAATTTTGAAGAGGTTTTCCATTTCTGTTCGTATATTCAGCATTAGTTGTCTCAGTTCTTCTGTCTCATTTGAGCTATTGGTTTGTTCCTTTGACTGAGCCATATTTTCAATCTTTTGAGCGTGGACAGTTATCTTCTGCTGCTGGCGTCTGGGCATTTATTCAGATTTCTCTGGGTGTTGGACCCAGCAAGGTTGTAAGATTTTTCTGTGAGATCTCTGGGATCTGTTTTTCTTATCTTCCCAGTAGGTGGCGCACGTGGCGCACGTTTGTCTCAAGTGTTTGGAATGGGTCTCCCCCAGTCACCGATCTCCGTGGCCTGGGGATTTCGGATCCAATTCTCTCCGTTGGTTCAGGGGCCGCGCGTGGTGGGGGCGTCAGCTGCCGCGGCTTGAGGGGACCCTGTGGCTGGTTGCAGGCCGCAGCGGGCCTGGGGGATTCCCCACCGGACCAGGAAGCCTCCCGTGGGGGGGGGCTACCGTGGCTTGGATAGCCCTCCTATCCGAGACTCGTATCCGTGGACTCGAAGCAGAGACTCAAAGCCGCCCGCAAAAGAGGGGTGCCGCCTGCCTCGGCTTAGGAAACTTGCTTCTCCAATACTCTCAGCCGGCCCGGAAAGGAGGGAGGGAGTAGCTCGGACCACCGCAGCTGCCACTGATCGGGAAATCACGCGCCGCTCGGGGGTCTCACCGCAGCCGAGTCTCGCAGTCAGTCTAGCCAGCCCAGACTTTGGATAGCCCTCTGATCTGAGATTCGTAGCCGCGGACTCAAAGCCGAGACTCGAAGCCGCCCGCAAAAGAAGGTCGCCGCCTGCCTCGGCTTGGGAAACTTGCTTCTCCAATACTCTCAGCCGGCCCGGGAAGGAGGGAGGGATTAGCTCGGACCGCCACAGCTGCGGCTGCTCGGCAAATCGCGCGCTGCTCGGGGGTCTCGCCGCAGCCAAGAGTCGCAGTCAGACTTGCCAGCCCAGACTCTGGATAGCCCTCTGATCCGAGACTCGTAGCTGCGGACTCGAAGCCGAGACTCGAAGCCGCCCGCAAAAGTGTGGCGCCAGCCGCCTTGGCTGGGAAGCTTGTCTCTCCAAGTCTCTCAGCCAGCCCGGGAAGGAGGGAGGGATTAGCTTGGACCGCCGCAGCTGCAGCCGCTCGGGGGTCTCGCCGCAGCCAAGTCTCGCAGTCAGACTTGCCAGCCCAGACTTTGGATAGCCCTCTGATCCGAGACTCGTAGTCGCGGACTCGAAGCCAAGACTCGAAGCCGCCCGCAAAAGTGTGGTGCTGGCCGCCTTGGCTGGGAAGCTTGTCTCTCCGCGTCTCTCAGCCAGCCCAGGAAGGAGGGAGGGATTAGCTCGGACCGCCGCAGCTGCAGCTGCTCGGGAAATCGCCCGCCGTTCAGGGATCTCACTCACCGCAGCCGAGTTTCGCAGTCAGACTAACCAGCCCAGACTGGGTTACGCTGTGTGTCCATTTCCTGCTGTAGCCCCAGGAGCTCTGTTTCTTTATTGATCATCTGTCTAGATGTTCTGTCCATTGATGAGAGTGGGGAATTGAAGTCTCCAACTACTATGGTAGATGTATCTATTTCTCTTTTCAGTGTTTGCCTCATGTATTTTGGAGCATTCTGTCTCAGTGCATAAATATTTATGATTGTTATGTCTTCTTGTTGAATTGTTCCTTTTATTAATACATAGTGTCCTTCTTTATCTCCTTTAACTGTTTTACATTTGAAGTCTAATTTGTTGGACAGTAGTACAGCTACTCCTGCTCTTTTCTGATTGCTATTTGCATGGAATGTCTTTTCCCAACCTTTCACTTTCAACCTATGTTTACCTTGGGTCTAAGATGTGCTCCCTGTAGACAGCATATAGATGGGTCCTGTTTTTTAATCCATTCTGCCAGTCTATATCTTTTGACTGGGGAATTTAATCCATTAACATTTAGTGTTATTATTGTAAGGGCAGTACTTTCTTCTACCATTTTGCCTTTTGGATTTCATATGTCATATGTAATTTTCCTTCTTTTTACCTTTATTGATAGTCTTCAGTTCTACACTCTTTTCCATACCTCTCTCTCCTGTCTTTTCATATCTGTCTCTAGTGCTCGCTTTAGTATTTCTTGCAGAGCCACTCTCTTGGTCACAAATTCTCTCAGTGATTCTTTTGTCTGAATATGGTTTATTTCTCCCTAATCTTTAAAAGACAATTTTGCTGGATATAGAATTTTTGGTTGGCAGTTTTTCTCTTTTAGTATCTTAAATACATGATCGCCTCCACGGTTTCTCCTGAGAAATCTACACATAGTCTTAGTGGGTTTCCCTTGTATTTGATGGATTGCTTTTCTCTTGCTGCTTTCAAGTTTCTCTCTTTCTCTTTGACATCTAACTTTCTGATTAGTAAGTGTCTTGCAGTACATCTGTTTGGATCTATTCTGTTTGGGAGTCAGTGCATTTCCTGGATCTTTCATAAGAGTTGCGAAATTTTCAGTGATAATTTCCTCCATTAGTTCTTTTTCTCCTTTTCCCTTCTCTTCTCTTTCTGGGAAACCCACAACATGTATATTTGTGCACTTCGTGTTGTCATTCAATTCCCTGAGTCCTTGATTGTATTTTTCCATTCTTTTCCCTATATTTTCTTTTGCTTGTTGGATTTCAGATGTCCCATCCTCCAGTTTCCTAATCCTACCGTCTACCTCTCGAAGCCTGACATTGTTGGTTTCCATTGTCTTTTTCATCTCTTCTACTGTGCCTTTCATTCCCATACGTTCAGTTACTTGTGTTTTCACACTTTTGATTTCTTCTTTTTGTTCATTCCTTGCCTTCTTTTATCCTCCCTCAATTCACTAATTTAATTTTTGATGAGGATGTCTATTCGAACATTCTGAAATAATTGTTTCCACTCCTATATCTCATTTGAATCATTGGTTTGTTCCTTTGACTGGGCCATATCTTCAATTTTCCTAGTATGATTCATTATTTTTTGCTGGCATCTAGGCATTTAATTACCTTAATTAGTGTATTCTGGAGATTGTTTTCACTTTTTTTACCTAGGATTTTCTTGCTGGGTGATTTTGTTGTCTATCTTGTTCTTTGACATTCAGTTCACCTTATTATGGATCTCTAGCTTAGGTTTTGTTTAACAGATCAGAATTTTTCAGTTCTTGTTTTCTTGTTTCTTGTCCTGCCTATATGGTACCTTTTTATCCACCCTTAGGAGGGTCTACTTAGGTATTAAAGACCCCAGCCAGATTTTCCCAGACCAAACTGCCCTCCTCTTAGGAGGAAAGAGTCACCTGCATCAGTTTTCCCTGAGGGTGAGACCCAGCATATTGAAAGGCTTTCCTATGAAGCCTCTGGACTCTCTGTTTTTCCTATCATGCCCAGTATATGGTCCTTGTCTGCCTGCAGGTCCTACCAGTATAAGATGATGTGGTACCTTTAACTTCAGCAGACTCTCCCTGCTGGGGTGGGGTGTGGTGGAAACAGAGGAGAGGTTGTAGTCTGGTTTTAATTGCTTCACTTTTCCAGACCCTGGGTTCTGAACTCCCTGAGGGAGGGATTCTACCTGAGCTGGGCCCCCACCCCTTCCTGGGGAAGGCACAGGCTCCAGACAAACACTCAAACAAGCTTAATTCTGCCTATGCCTGGGGCAGTGGAGCCCGAGAACCCTTGCAGCTGTATCCAAAGAGCAGTCAAGCTGTAGAAACAAAGCAACTAAACAAGAGAGAAAAATCCTTTCCAGAGCAGGACCCCCATTCCTCGGGTTTGCCAAGCAAGAGCTTAAGTTGGTATGTAGCTCTGTGTATCTCCAGGTCCTATGTGCCCCCCTCCTTTCCTTCAGCCCAGACCTTTTCAAATCCAAAAAAAACCTCTTTTTTTTTCTTTTTCCATCAGCCCTGTCCCCTCTGCACCGGGGCAAAAAAAACAGCTACCTCCACTTTTACTGATGGTTCAGTTGAACTGGGGGCCTATTTTTAGTAGTCAGAATTTGTTAATTAATTCCACAATTGGAGTTTGGTTGCACTCAGCCCCTACTGCTGGTGAACTCTCTTTCTTTTCCTCTCTGGGAAGCAGCCTGTGGTGGAGGGGAAGGGCACCGGCCACCACAGCTTGGGGAACTCATGGTTCTGGGCAGGCTTGCTCCTGGTCCAGGTGGTCCAGACTGGGGTACTGCTCTAGTTTGCTAACTCCCAGAATGCAATATATCAGAAACAGAATGGCTTTTAAAAAAGGGAATTTAATGAGTTTCTAATTTACCATTCTAAGGCTGAGAAAATGTCCCAGTTAAAGCAAGTCTATAGAAATGTCCAATCTAAGACATCCAGAGAAAGATACCTTGATTCAAGAAGGCTGATAAAGCTCAGGGTTTCTCTCTCAAGTAGAAGGGCACATGGTGAACACGGTCAGAGTTTCTCTCTGATTTGGAAGGGCACATGGTGAACCTGGCGTCATCTGCTAGCTTTCTCTCCCGAGTTCCTGTTTCACGAAGCTCCCTGGGAGACATTTTCCTTCTTCATCTCCAATGGTCAGTGGTTGGTGAACTGTGCTTCTCGTGGCTATGTTGTTCTGCTCTGCTCTCTCTGAATCTCCTTTATTCTCCAAAACATTTCCTCTTTCATAGAACTCCAGAAACTTATCAAGACCCACCCAAATGGGTGGAGACATGTCATCACCTAATCCAGCTTAATGACTACTCTTGATTAAATCACATCTCCAGGGAGATGATCTAATTACAGATTCAAACATACAGTTTTGAATAGGGATTATTCTGCCATTACGAAATGGGGTTTTGATTAAAACATGGCTTTTCTAGGGGACATACATTCTTTCAAACCAGCACAGGTACGCAGTGTATCCGGTCACTGACGTGGCCCCAGCGGTTGTTCTGAACTGTTCTTGGCTATTTACTAGCTGTTCTGGAGGACAAATTAACTACCACACCTCGCTAAGCTACCATCTTGACCCTAATTCGTTCATTCATTTTTTTAATAAACATTCCTAACTACTTATTCTATGTCAATCACAGTACTAAATCCTGGGGGATGGAAATACAGCAATGGACAAGTCAGACATAGTCCCTAAATTCCTGGAGCTAACAGCCCATTAAGTATGAGAAACACTTAAGAAGTGATGACAGAAATATTTAATATATTATAATTGTGGTAAGAACTATGAAGGAAAGTACAAACTAAGATGCAATCACCAACTGATTATATGATCTTGGCCCTCAGCTCCCTCATCTGTAAAATGAGGGGACAGATCTAAATGATCCCTTCAACTCTTTTATTTAAAAAAATTTATATATCTAAAAGTGTAAAACTTTACTTCCAGAGTACCTTTGTCAGAATATTTGTTTACAGAATCAGAAATGTAATATAATTCACATTTTAATGGGCACATCTCCCAACACGTGAAGATTTCTGACACAAAAATATAAGGTTATATGGAAAGTAAGTAACTCTTAATATTATAAAATTCTAAGTTCAAATTCCACACATTAAATATATTAGTTAGTTCTTAACTAACTCTAAGGAACAAGTGGGAGAAATGTATGTCCATAAATTAGCTGTTTCTAACAGAATTACTTTGTGGCCTGTCTTAAAAATACACATCCCCAGATCTACTAGAGATTGGGCCTGGGATTATACACCTTTAATAAGGCTTCAGGTATTTCTAATACACAAAATGTTTTCAGAATCTGAACATAGAGTAAGGCAAATTATATTATGAGAAACGGCATCAGAGTAAAGCACCTCAGGAAAAGAACTGTAAATAAACCTACCTGCGTAGCTTTGTCCTTCATGCTAGGTGCAGCTTGGCCATGACTGTCACGAGGCCAGTGTCCTGCAAGGTATGGTGCGGCAAGCGTATCGAGGGAGGAAGTGCGGCGGATAATACTTGAAGGACTTGAAGAAGGTGGTCGTGTTTTGTCACCTAGATTTAAGACAAAAATTTTTTTAAAAAATTAGGAGGGATACAAAGCAGAAACTAAGTTTTAAACCATGAGGAAGTTCTCAATCCTAAATTGTAGAAAATAAGCAATAAAAAGGAACAAGCTGTTGATACATCCAATTTGGATGACTCTCCAGGGAATTAGGCTGAATGAAAACAGTGAATCCCAAAAGGTTACACAACTGTATGATTTCATTTATATAATGTTTTCAAGATGAAAACATTTCAGAAATGGAGGAAAGATTAGTGGTTGCCAGACATTCACAATGGACAAAGAGGCTAAGGGGGGACCCAGGCAGGTACTATAATAAAAGGGCCACACAAGGAACCCTTGATGTATTGCACCTATTCAGTATCTTAACTATGGTGGTTGATTTACAAACATAAACAAGACATTAAATTGTATAGAATTTAACGCACATATCCACACACAAATAAGTACAAGTACAAGTGAGAAAATCTGAGTAAGATCAGTGGATTACATCAATGCCAACATCCTGGTTGTGATATTATATTACAGTTTTGTAATATGTTACCATTACGGTAAACTGAGCAAAATGTATGAAAGATCTCTGTATTATTTTTGACAGGAATCTACAATGATATTCATGCAAACAGAAACTAAGACAAACATACTTGTCCATTTTTTAAATGTTCATCTTGATTTGAAGATTAAATAGTACAATGTGCAAAATACTCATTTATCATTATATCCAAACATATACAAGAGGATATAAGGCAGCTAAAACAGTTGCACATAAAATTTCATTTTAATCAACTCCATAAGACATGTATTTTAGTGAGATTTTGTTACACTAAGTAGATGTTTAAAAAAAAAAACAAAAACATACTAACCAGGCTATAGGAAACCAAAAATACAAACCTCTCTTAATTTCAAAGGCAGGATAGAACTTAGATGTAAGCCAAAAATGAAAAATAAAAACACTAGAGGTAACTGAAAGTTAGAGGAAATGAGCATTATAAACAATAAGCATTATAAAGTAAATATAGCCTGTTGTTAGAAAAATAAAGGAGGAAAAAAATGCACATTTCCAATTCCTTTTCCATCTATTATCTTACTATGTATCAATTAATACAAAACTAATTATTTCAAGTCTATTTATAAACATTTATTGAAGACTAACTGCTTGTAAAGCTCTATAGGGATCACAAAAAAGGATGCATCCTCAAACAACCAATAAGTAATTTGGAGGGGAGAAGGCAATAATGCAGTTTTGATTCAAAGCATTATATGATGCCCAATGACTTCAGGCTGACCAGATGTTGGGATGAGATGTTCCAAGGTGCCATTCCTCTACAGAATCTTTGAACAAGTAGCAAAATCTGGCAGAGTCATCTTCATAGCTCCAGAAAACAGATAAAAGGGTGCAATCACTGAATGAGCACCAAGAAAAACACAAATTAAAACATTAGGAAAAGCTTGCATTCCCCACACTGTTCTGGAGGACCCCAAATAACCAAAGCAATCTTGAAAGATAAAAATAAAGTTAGAGGACTCTTCCTTATTTCAAAATTTACTATAAAGGTTCAGTAGTCACACAGTGTGGTACTGGCACAAGGATGGACATAAAACCAATGGCATAGAACTGAGAGTTCAGAAATAAATCTCACATTTATGGTCAAATGATTTTTGACAGAGGTGCCAAGTTCACTCAGTGGGGAAAGAACAGTCATGTCAACAAACAATGCTGGGAAAACTGTATATTCACATGTAAAAGAATGAAAGTGGATCCCTACTTCAAACCATATATAAAAATTAACTAAAAATGGATCAAAGACATACAAAACTATAAAAATTCCTAGATGAACACATAGGAGAACATCTTCAGGGAGCCTGTGTTACCCAATGGTTTCTTAGACTTTTATATCAAAAGCAAGAGCAACAAATGAAAAAATTTTTAAATGTGACCATCAAAATTTTTAAACTCTGAACATCAGAGGCCACATCACAGTCAAGATAGCAGAGTGAGTCACTCCAGGGTTCTGCTGTACCAAAGAATCTTGAAACAATCAGCAGGAACTAGCAGAAACACCTTTCTCAAAGCTCTAGAAAACAGTTACAGAACTGCAGTAACAGGGTGAGCACCAAATCAAGAAAAGGCATCTTACAGAAGGAAAACACCACCAAGAATGAGAAGAGAAAGCTAGCAGACTTCACCATAGCTGCTTAGCTGACAGAGGAGTTCTGGACCCATCAGCCTTCCTTGAATCAAGGTATCTTTCCCTGGGTGCCTTAGATTAGACATTTTCACAGCCTTAGAACTGTAAACTTGCAACTTAACAAATTCCCCCTTTTAAAAGAAAAAAAAAAGACATCTTAAAAATGGTAGTACCTCTTGCAGCACTTACTGGACCTCCCTCATTCAATCACCGGCTCAGCACAGAACCCCCTCATGTTGCCAGTGTGGGTTCCTAGTCCTAGTTTCAGAAACAGCAGAGTAACCCTCGGGCAAAGTAAAGACATATGTGTGCCTCTACCTGTCTAGTGGTAGCCTGAAGAACTGGACCAGGAATTCCTCACCATCTTGCATCCCAGAACTTGCCCTCCGTGTAGAAGGCTGATAGGGGAAAGGTATTTCTGTCTGTGGGACGTATACTGCAGTACTTGGGTCTGTGAGAAAGTGTTTCATAGGGAAGAGAGAACATTCATACTGTGTAAACAGGGGAATTCCTAGGCCCCAAGAAAAGATACATAAGCCAAAAGGGAGGACCCTATGCTTTTGCAAGAGTAATCTCTGAACTCCTTCTATAGTGACACTCTGAAAGAGAACACTTACACAGGTCAATCTGACAGGACTGGAAATGTGTTTTCTTTTTTCCTTCCCATCAATAAGGAGGACCAGACCTAGAACATTCTAGAAAAAGACTTTTAGACAACATTCCTAAATAGCTCAAAGAACTAATGGAACACAGGGATGAAGAACTAAACGACATTCGGAAAAAAATACAGGAACACAAGGAGATTATCAATAGAGAACACCTGGGTAAATGTAAATTTGAGTATTATTGTAATTTTGGTTTGTTCTAACTTCACTTTCTACTTCCTATAGGATCTAAAAGGCAAATGCATAAAATGTAATGATAAATCAACATTTTTGGACTCATACTATATAAATATGTAATTTGTGACAAGAACTCCATAAACTAGGGGAAACAGGAGTTGTAACAATTTGTGTATGCTGCTGGTATCAAGCTATATGAGATTGTTATAAATTAAGGATGTTAAATTTAAGCTCTATGGTAAATACAAAGAAAATATCAGAGACTATGCAAAGCAACAGAGACAGTTATAGGGTTTGGGCAAGGGACAATGGGAGCTAGAGCAGAATGTGTAGACTATTTCTGTCTGGAGTGAAAGAAAATTCTAGTAATGGATGGTAGTGAGCAAATCACCACATTGTTAATGTGATTAATCCCATTAAATGGTATGCGTGGAAGGGATTGGGATGGGAAGATTTATGTTTAAAAAAAAAAAGAGAAACTAAGGAGGCAATTAAATAAAATATATGATCCTGGATAGGATCAAAGAAGAAGAAAAGGCTCAAAAGGACATTATTGGGGCATGAAAAAAAATCAAAACATAAAATGTAAGATTTATCAAGGTGATATATAAGTGAATATCCTTGTTCTTAGAAAATGCACATTGAAGTATTATGTGTTCATTGAGTATATTGTATATAACCTGGTCTCAAATATCAGAAAATAGATACACAGATATAAATGATGGAAAGATGAGATTGATGCTGTACTGACACCTAAAAGAATCATACGGCAAATGAGGCAAAATCTTAAAAATGGTGGATCTAGGTATATGGTAGGCCAGAGATGTTGGAATTTTCCGTATGGGGGTCTGTATTATTTTTGCAACATGCTATAAGTTAGAAATTCTTCAAAAGAAAAAGTTGAAAGATAAAACTTTGATTATAAAGAAAGTAAAGACAGCCTACAGATAAGAGAAAATATTTAGAAACCACATAACTCATAAGGGTTTAATATCAAAATATATAAAGACACCCTACAACTCAACAACACAAAGACAAATAAATTCATTTAAAAATGGGCAAAAAAATAGATATTTCTTCAAAGACAACATACAAATGGGCAACAGACACATAAAAAAGATGGTCAACATATTTAGCCATTAGGGAAAGGCAAATCAAAACCACAATGAAATGCCATTTCACATCCAGTACAATGGCTACTATTAAAAAATTGGAAAATAACAAGTATTGGTAACGGGGTAAAGAAATAAGGACCTGGTACACTGTTGAGGCGAATGTAAGATTGTGCTGCCCACCTAGAAAGCAGTTTGGCAGTTCCTCAGTAAATTAAAATCCTCAGTAAATTAAAATCAGAATTATTATACCACCCAGCAATCCCACTTCTAGGTACAAACACAAAAGAGCTGAAAGCAGGTAGTCAAACAGATATTTGCACACCAATGTTCATAGCAGCATTATTCATAAATGCTGAAAGAGAGAAGGATCCAAAGTGTCCATTAGAACAGATAAATAAAACGTGGTGCTTACTTATAATGGACTATTACTCAGTTGTAAAAAGAAATGAAATTCTGATACGTGCTACAACAACATGAAGCCAGATCAAAAGGACAAATATTATGTGATCTCACATATACAAAATAATTCATATAAGCAATTTCAGTTAGAAATTAGAATAAAGATTACTAGGGGCAGGGCTTGAAGTATGGAATGAAGAGTTAATACATAATTGGTACAGAAGCTCCTTTTGGGGTGATGGAAAATTTTAGTAATGGAGGGTGGTAATGGTAGCACAACATTATTAATGTAATTAACATCACTGAATTATATACTTGAGAGCAGTTAAAATTTAAGTTGTATATATGTTACCAGAATAAAAAATTTTTAAAAACCAGAGAACTCTACAACACAAAGAGTGACCTCTAATGTAGTAGATGGAATATAATTAATAAATAATTATATATATGATAAAAAATTATACTAATATTGTTTCATCAATTGTAACAAAGGTATCACATTAATGCAAAATGTTAATAGAGAAAAATCAGTTGGCTATACGGGGAAGATGGCTGAATAGACTAGCTCGAGTTGAGCCCTGCGCCACAGAAAAGTTACAGAAGGGACAGGAGGGCAACTGAGGTGGCAACTAGGGAGTGCAGCTGACCTCAGCCTCAGTTGCTGAGGCCGAGGAACTGAGAGGCAGAAAGCTGGAACCTGGCATGGAGGCACGGAGCCTGCAGCAGTGCATGGACAGGATCCCGGGACTAGGAAGTAAGCCAGGCCGTGTTCTTGGGCGCGCAACCCTCACCAGCGCAGCCCTGTGACCAGCGACTCACCCCACACCCCATGCACCCAAACCCTGTCATCTGCTCCCATTCCCTGCGCTCTAGGTGCCCCCACCCCACCAGCCCCCAGTACACATACCTGCCCCCCACCCCCACCCCAAGTGCAGCCCAACCCACCTTTCCTGCAGCCCTCCCGAGCACTACCTCCCCCTCCCTGCTCCCTGCAGGCTGATGCCAGCAAATAAAGGCTTCAGGCACTAACCTCCATACCTAGGCTACCCCTGCCCATCCCTGCCCATGGCGTGGCACAGCCTCACTCCATTCCTCCTGAGCTCTGTGCATCCGCTTACAACACTCCCAGGCCCACACATGCATACAGGCCCCCAATCACATCATTCAGCTCTGGGAACTGCACTTACAGCAGTCCTAGAACAGCACATGTGCATAGCCCTCAGCCACACTTCACAAAGTGCCGATCTGGGCAGCCAGGTCACACCTGCCCCAATACACGAAGGTATAATGCTAAACTGCTACGACAGCTCTAAGCATGCACACAAAGGGCCCTGTGCCTTAGACCAGCACATACCAGGGTTAGGCCCACCAGACCAGTGTACCCACACAGTTATATCCTGCCTGGCCTCTGGGTGCCCATGTTGACAAGCATCAGTGTAACATCCCCTGTACTTGCCCTGAAACAAATCACCGCACTGAGTACCCACCACATACCCTGCTCCTACCGTACAATCATCCCATAAACACAAGGCCTTAGACTATTGAAAGAAATCAACTCTCGAAGTAAATCAACTGAGATATTTACATGTCACAAAGACAGCAGAAGATAACTAAGCATATCACAATGCAGACAGATATAGCCCTGCCTAATGACAAAATTAAAACACTAGAGGAGACACAGATGCTGGAACAACTAATCAAAGATGTTCATACAACTCTACTTAATAAAATAAGTGGAATAGCAAATGACATAAAGGAGATCACGAAGACAGGAGAAGAGTACAAAGAGGAATTTGAAAGAATAAATAGAAAAATAGCAGATAACACAGAGATTAAGGACTGTGCTGACCAAATAAGAAACATACTAGAGGCACACAACACCAGATTTGAAGAGACAGAAGAAAGAATAAGTGATATAGAAGACAGGATAATTCACTTCAAAAACTCAAAACAGCAAATGGCAAAAAAAGATGGAAAACATTGAATGGGAACTCAGGGAAATGATATTCAAAACAAAGAACACAAATATAAGAATCACTGGTGTCCCAGAAGGAGAAGAGAGAAGTAAAGGGTTAGGAAGAGTAGTTGCGGATATAATGGGGAAAAACTTTCCAACCCTCATAAAGGACATAAATATACAAGTCAAAGAAGGCCAAAGAACTCCAAACAGAGTAAATCCAAACATGCCTTCCTCAAGGCACAAACTAATCAATCTGTCAAATGTTGAAGAGAAGCAGAAAATCCTGAAAGCAGCAAGAGAAAAACAATCTACTACATACAAGGGAAATCAAATAAGACTGAGTTCAGACTACTCAAATAGCAACCTGGAGGTGAGAAGGAAGTGATATGATATATTCAAGATCTGAAAGACAAAGACTTCCAGCCAAGAATTCTGTACCCAGCCAAATTGTCCTTCAAAATTGAGGGGGAGATTAAAGTTTTCACAGACAAAGAAGTCCTTAGAGACTCTGTCAACAAGAGACCAGCCCTACAAGAAATACTAAAACGAGTTCTGCCAGCTGAAAGAAAAACACAGGCATCAGATAGTTCCATCTCCCTATTCCATATTTGTGACAGACCCTTCCAATATCAAAAATTTAGAATTGCCATAGCCCACAACCCTAAAGAGAGGTATGGAAAGATGAAAGGTGATGGTGGAGTTATACATAGAAGATAGGATTTAACAAATGAATATGAATGCTGAATCTTTAAATTGGTATCTCTTTTTTTGTCTCCAGTAATTTAGAGCAGCTAGAAGTAAAACCTAAAATTGTGAAACTGTAACCTATGTCAAACTCTGAAACATGTTCTACAACTAATTATGGTGCTGTTTTTTGAAATTTATAGGTTTTGTGTGTATATGTTATTGTTCACAAAAAAAGAAAGAAAAAAAGTCAATTGTGATGATAAAAAAATATTTAAGCCCTCTAGCTTCCTATATTCTGGAGCAGTTAGAAGGAAAAAATATGAGTGGATTGTATAGTAGCCAATGCCAAATATTGGGATCTGTCCTGTAATTACTTGTTGAAGAGTGCTTTGAAAACTATTGCTTTTTTACTTCTTTGCTTTGTATTTTGTTATACTATACAACAAAAAAGGTTAAAAAAAATGTTAATAGAAAAAAATGCATGTGAGGAACAGGGATATGGGGATTTATATATTGTGCAAGTCCTTTCTGCATGATCTGTAAACCTACAACTGCTCAAAGAAAAAAAGTTTTTCAGTAAAATAAGAAAACGCCACTACTGGCTACAGGAACTTAGCAACTCACAAATTAAAAATTCTACTGGAGGTTGGGCAATGGTGGCTGTGTTGGTTTGGAAGGATGTATGTCCCCTAGAAAAGCCATGTTTTAATCTAAATCTCATTTCATAAAGGCAGAATAATCCCTATTCAATATTGTATGTTTGAAACTATAATCAGATCATCTCCCTGGAGATGTGATTTAATCAAGAGTGGCTGTTAAATGTTAAAATAAATTTAGAGTGAAATGCTGGTGATCAGTGAGGGGGAGGGGTGGGGGGTATGGTAAGTATGAATTTTTTTCTGTTTTCTTTTTATTTCTTTTTCTGAATAGATGTAAATGTTCCAAGAAATGATCATAATGATGAATATGCAACTATGTGATGATATTGTGAATTACGGATTATATATGTAGAATGGAATGATAAAAAGTTACGAATGTTTGCATTTGTTTGGTGTTTTTTGGTATTCTAAAAAATTTAAAAATTAACAAACAAACAAAAAAAGAGTGGTTGTTAACGCCAGATTAAGTGACAACATGTCTCCACCCATTTGGGTGGGTCATGATAAGTTTCTAGAGTCCTATAAAAGAGGAAACATTTTGGAGAATGAGAGAGATTTAGAGAGAGCAGAGCAGTACGACATAGCCACAAGAAGCAGAGTCCACCAGCTGGTGACCTTTGGAGAAGAAGAAAGAACATGTCTCCCAGGAGCTTCATGAAACAGAAAGCCAAGAGAAGAAGCTAGCAGATGAAGCTGTACTCACCATGTGCCCTTCCATATGCCTTCCATATGAGTGAGGAACCCTGACCGTGTTCACCATGTGCTTTTCCAGATAAGAGAGAAACTCTGTGTTCGCCATGGGCCCTTCCACTTGAGAAAGAAACCCTGAACTTCACTGGCCTTCTTGAACCAGGGTATCTTTCCCTGGGTGCCTTAGATTGGATATTTCCGTGCTTTAACTGGGACATTTTCTTGGCCTTAGAACTGTAGACTACCAGCTTGTTAAGTTCCCCTATTTGAAGAAAAAAAAAAAAAAAAACCCTTCTGTTTCTGGTATATTGCATTCTGGCAGCTAGCCAACTAGAACAGTGGCTCAGTGGCAGAATTTTCATCTGCCATGTTGGAGACCCCCCTGGGTTTGATTTCAGGAACCTGCCCATGGCAAAAAAATACTATTGGAAAGTGTTATATTACAAAGAATGTTAGATGGGCAAACTTGGTTAGGTATTGTTTCTAACTTGACATTGCAAACACATGGAATTAACTTTGTTTTATAAAACAATTTTAAAAGTACAACTATATTCAATATTCTCAATGAAGGAAAAAAGTCTACTTGACAATAATTAAAGAATTAACCACTTATTTAGAAAGTAGTATCCATTATACTATCATCTTAAAATTTTTTCAATTGAGATGTGTAATAATTTAATCTACTCTACAAATTTTATCATAGGATTAAACATTACATTATGTTTAAAAAACTCCTCCCATATTGCTCACCTAAAACACAAGTCTTAGAATACCCATTTAAGAATTAACAACCAATCTTTACTGACTCCTGTAAATAGGTACAGATCCTTTACTTCTTGGCCTAACAAGTACCTTTAGTAAGTAGCTGTGCATTACCATAAATCGAAGCCTTGAGGGCTTTTCAGGGACACTCTTCCAAAGAAGGCAACCTTTGAATAAAGAGCCTAACAAGGTAAATATATAAAAGTGGGAAGAAAAAAAAAAAAAGAAGCCCTGATTAAAACAAAAACAAAACAAAAACAAAACAGTCATTAAAATTAAAATTGAATGGTTGAAGTAAATGCAAGATTAGATGGAAATTAAAAATAACCACAAAGCTGGTGAGATAAAAAAGAAATTCCACCAAACAGCAGCACAGAGATTAAAAATCAGAAAAGAAAGAAAATGAAACATGGAAAAAAGAGAAATAATAACATTTGCATTATTTACTGTATTTATTGCATCATATGTGCAATATAAATACCAGAAGGAGGCAAAAAAAGAAAGGTAATATTCAAAGATATAATGAATTACAATTTTTTGAACTGATAAAAGATATGAATCTTCAAAATAAATCTAAAACAGAAGCAAATACGTTGTAGTACAACTGCAGAACCATAAAGATAATGTGAAAAACCCAAAGCATCACAAGAAAAAAACGATTAACAATTTCATCCACAATAACAGAATGCAGAAGTTACTTAAATAACTTCAAGTACTAAGAAAATAATTATCAATCTAGAATTCTATAAGCAGCTATCGTATTTTTCAAGTGTGAGGGTGAAACAAACTCATTCTCAAACATAGAATAAGAAGATTTACCATGCAAAGAAGGAAAGCAAAAATTACTTAAAGTACTATAGAAAGAGGGAAATTGAAACCTAGGAGAAAAAAGTGGGGTGTAAGAGGCACTGGTGATTAAACTAAGGCTAAAATTTAGGATCAAACTATGCTGTTGATATAAAGTGACAATGGTAACAACTAATATAGGGAGTTCTAAAGATAACATAAATCTAAAACACTAGGTAACAAGATAAGAGATGGGATGCAGATGACTAAAGACTGAAAAGTCAGAACTCTGATTTCAGGGTAGGGAACAATATTTAAAACCTTGGCAATAACTCTGAAAATACCATGAATATATCCCAGTAAGTACTTAGTACCTGGTGGTAACTTTGCTTTATTTCCTCCAATCTGATGAAACTCAGCTATTTTTTATTTTTTGAAATGCCCTTGACACTGTAACCCTAAACTGGGTGGTGCTGTGCATCAAGATAACCATTAATAGCCTCTTCAAACAAGAGAAGCTGTGAGCTAGACCTGAGAAAGGAAGAGAAGAGCCCTAAGAAGCAATGGGAATAATCCTACAGAAGATCAAATTTGAGAAAGTAGGAGAAGTAAAGAGAAGGAATGCTACTGAAAAGGGGGACACCTAGGAAAAGAAAAAAATAAAAGGATATCAGTTTTATATCATGTAAATACATACCAACCATAGAATGTCAAAATTGAATGGGACTTCTTCCAGGCCAAGATGGTGGCTTAACAATGTGCGCATTTTAGTTCATCCTCCAGAACAACTACTAAATAATCAGAAACAGTACAGAACAGCTCCTGGGGCCAAGTCAGTGACCGGACATACAGCATACCACAGTCTGGACCAGCTGGGACCGGATGTGAGCCTCCCCAGAACGGTGACTTCCCCAAGCCGTGGCAGCCGGCGGCCCTCTCCCACAGGCTGCTTCCCAGAGGGGAAAGGAAAAAGACTTTACCAGCAGCAGGGGCTGAGCCCAGCCAAACACCAATTGTGGAATTAATTAACAAATTCTGAGTACTAAAAATAGGCCCCCAGCTTAGGTGAACCTGGTCAAAGTGGACCAGGTCGCTCATTTTTGCTCTGGAACCAAGGGGGCAGATCTGATAGAAAGAGAAAAATAAATAAAATAAAAGAAGGAAACAGGTTTTTGTGGCTGTGTTTCTACAAAGGCTTGACTGCCTTTGGATACAGTGGCAGGGCTTCTCAGGCCGCACCTGCCCCAGGCATAAGCAGAAACAAGATCATTTGGGGGCTTGTCTGGAGCCTGTGCCTTCCCCAGGGGAGGGGTGAAGCCCAACTCAGGTGGAATCCCTCCCTCAAGGAATTCAGACACCAGGGCTTGGTAATTTGGAGCCATTAAAACCAGCCTACACTTCCGGAGAAGATGGCGGCTTAGTAATGTGCGCGCGTCATAGTTCCTCCTCCAGAACAACTACTAAATAACTAGAAACAGTACAGAACAGCTCCCGGAGCCACGACAGAGACCAGACACACAGTGTACCCCAGTCTGGAACGGCTGGACCGGCTACGAGACTCCACTGCAGTGAGGTTCCCGAGCGGTGCGTGCTTCCCCGGGCCACAGTGGGTGGAGGCCGGCCCCCCTCCCTCCCTCCTTCCCGGGCTGGCTGGGAGCCTCGGATTGGCGGTTCCCCAAGCCGCGGCAGCCGAAGACCAGAGCCCCTCCCACGCACGCAGCTTCCCGGGCCGGCTGCGAGCCACGGATCGGCGGTTTCCCAAGCCGTGGCGGCCAGCGCTCCTCCCCCATGCACAGCTTCCCGGGCCGGCTGGGAGCCTCGGATCAGCGGTTCCCCAAGCTGCAGCGACCTGAGCCCCTTCCACACACGCGGCTTCCCGGAGGGAAAGGAAAGAGTCTCCAACAGTAGTAGAGACTGAGTCCAACCTAACACCAACAGCGGCATTAATGAACAACTTCTGACTACTAAAAAGAGGCCCTCAGCTCAAGGAAAACTGATCAAGGTGGAAGTCGCCTATTGGGCTAACTGAAAAAAAGGAAAGGGGGCGAAACAGAGCCTTCTGCAGCTGTTTCTATGGCGGCTTGGTTGCCTCTGGGCTCAGTGCTGGGATTACACAGGTTGCGACTGCCCCAAACGAGGAAACAGGGTGCTTTCAGGGCTCTCTACCACTGGAACTTTCCCCACGGGAGGGGTGAAATGCAACTCAGGTGTAAACCCTCTCTCAAGGAATTCAGATCCCAGGACTTCACAATTTGAAGTCATTAGAACCAACCTACAACCTCTCCTCTGTCTCCACCACACACCCAGCAGCGAGAGTCTTCCAAAGTTAAAGGAGCCACATCTTTTGGTGGTGGGACCCGCAGACAGACAAGCACCACATACTGGGCAGGATAAGAAAAACAGAGCCCAGAGACTTCACAGGAAAGTCTTTCAACCTGCTGGGTCCCACACTCAGGGAAATCTGATTAAATGTCCAGACGCCAGCAAAAAATAACAAATCACACCAGGAAAATTGAAGATACGACCCAGTCAAAGGAACAAACCAATAGCTCAAATGAGATACACGAGCTGAGACAACTAATTCTGAATATATGAACAGAAATGGAAAACCTCTTCAAAAACAAAATCAATAAATTGAGAGAGGAAATGAAGAAGGCATGGGATCAACAAAAAGAAGAAATGGAAAGTCTGAAAAACCAAATCACAAAACTTATCGGAATGAAAGATACAGTAGAAGAGATGAAAAAAACAATGGAAACCTATAATGGTACATTTCAAGAGACAGAGGCTAGAATTAGTGAACTGGAGGATGGAACATCTGAAATCCAAAAAGAAACAGAAACCATAGGGAAAAGAATGGAAAAATTTGAGCAGGGGCTCAGGGAATTGAATGATAATATGAAGCGCATAAATATACGTGTTGTGGGTGTCCCAGAAGGAGAAGAAAAGGGAAAAGGAGGAGAAAAACTAATGGAAGAAATTATCACTAAAAATTTCCCAACTCTTATGAAAGACCTAAAATTACAGATCCAAGAAGTGCAGCACACCCCAAAGAGAATAGATCCAAATAGGCATTCTCCAAGACACTTACTAGTTAGAATGTCAGAGGTCAAAGAGAAAGAGAGGATCTTGAAAGCAGCAAGAGAAAAACAATCCATCACATACAAGGGAAACCCAAGAAGACTGTGTGTAGATTTCTCAGCAGAAACCATGGAGGTGAGAAGACAGTGGGATGATATATTTAAATTACTAAAAGAGAAAAACTGCCAACCAAGACTTCTATATCCAGCAAAATTGTCCTTCAAAAATGACGGAGAAATTAAAACATTTTCAGACAAAAAATCACTAAGAGAATGGTGACCAAGAGACCAGCTCTGCAAGAAATACTAAAGGGAGCAATAAAGTCAGATACAAAAAGACAGAAGAGAAAGGTAAGGAGAAGAGTGTAGAAAGAAGGAAAATCAGATATGATATATACAATACAAAAGACAAAATGGTAGAGGAAAGTATTACCCAAACAGTAATAACACTAAATGTTAATGGACTAAATTTCCCAATCAAAAGACATAGACTGGCAGAATGGATTAAAAAACAGGATCCTTCTATATGCTGTCTACAGGAAACACATCTTAGACCCAAAGATAAACACAGGTTGAAAGTGAAAGGTTGGGAAAAGATATTTCATGCAAATAACAGCCAGAAAAGAGCAGGAGTAGCTATACTAATATCCAACAAATTAGACTTCAAATGTAAAACAGTTAAAAGAGACAAAGAAGGATACTATCTACTAATAAAAGGAACAATTCAACAAGAAGACATAACAATCATAAATATTTACGCACCGAATCAGAATGCCCCAAAATACGTGATGAATACACTGCAATTACTGAAAAGGGAAATAGACACATCTACCATAATAGTTAGAGACTTCAATTCCCCACTCTCAACAATGGACAGAACATCTAGACAGAGGATCAATAAAGAAACAGAGAATTTGAATATTACAATAAATGAGCTAGACTTAACAGACATTTATAGGACATTACACCCCACAACAGCAGGATACACCTTTTTCTCAAGTGCTCATGGATCATTCTCAAAGATAGACCATATGCTGGGTCACAAAGCAAGTCTCAACAAATTTAAAAAGATTGAAATCATACACAACCCTTTCTCGGATCATAAAGGAATGAAGTTGGAAATCAATAATAGACAGAGTGCCAGAAAATTCACAAATACGTGGAGGCTCAACAACACACTCTTAAACAACGAGTGGGTCAAGGAAGAAATTAAACAGAAATTAGTAAATATCTCGAGGCGAATGAAAATGAAAACACAACATATCAAAAGCTATGGGACGCAGCAAAGGCAGTGTTAAAAGGGAAATTTATTGCCCTAAATGCCTGTATCAGAAAAGAAGAAACGGCAAATATTTGGGAATTAACTGTCCACTTGGAAGAACTGGAGAAAGAACAGCAAACTAACCCCAAAGCAAGCAAAAGGAAAGAAATAACAAAGATTAGAGCAGAAATTAATGAAATTGAGAACATGAAAACAATAGAGAAAATCAATAAGACCATACATTGGTTCTAGGAGAAAATCAACAAGATTGATGGGCCCTTAGCAAGATTGACAAAAAGAAGAAGAGAGAGGACGCAAATAAATAAGATCAGAAATGGAAGAGGAGACATAACCACTGACCTCACAGAAATAAAGGAGGTAATATCAGGATACTATGAACAACTTTATGCTAATAAATACAATAATGTAGATGAAATGGACAAGTTCCTGGAAAGGCATGAGCAACCAACTTTGACTCAAGAAGAAATAGATGACCTCAACAAACCAATCACAAGTAAAGAAATTGAATCAGTACTTCAAAAGCTTCCTAAAAAGAAAACTCCAGGATCAGATGGCTTCACATGCGAATTCTACCAAACATTCCAGAAAGAGTTAGTACCAACTCTGCTCAAACTCTTCAAAAAAATTGAAGTGGAGGGAAAGCTACCTAATTCATTCTATGAAGCCAACATCACCCTCATACCAAAACCAGGCAAAGATATTACAAAAAAAGAAAACTACAGACCAATCTCTCTAATGAATATAGAAGTAAAAATCCTCAACAAAATTCTAGCAAATCGAATCCAGCAACACATTAAAAGAATTATACATCATGACCAAGTAGAATTCATCCCAGGTATGCAAGGATGGTTCAACAAAAGAAAATCAAATAATGTAATACACCATATCAACAAATCAAAGTAGAAAAATCACATGATCATCTCAATTGATGCAGAGAAGGCATTTGACAAGATTCAACATCCTTTCCTGTTGAAAACACTTCAAAGGATAGGAATACAAGGGAATTTCCTTAAAATGATAGGGGGAATATATGAAAAACCCACAGCTAATATCGTCCTCAAAGGGGAAAAATTGAAAACGTTCCCCCTAAGATCAGGAACAAGACAAGGATGTCCACTATCACCACTATTATTCAACATTGTGCTGGAGGTTCTAGCCAGAGCAATTAGACAAGAAAAAGAAATACAAGGCATCAAAATTGGAAAGGAAGAAGTAAAACTATCACTGTTTGCAGACGATATGATACTATACGTTGAAAACCCAGAAAAATCCATAACAAAACTACTAGAGCTAATAAATGAGTACAGCAAAGTAGCAGGTTACAAGATCAACATTCAAAAATCTATATTGTTTCTATACACTAGCAATAAACAAACTGAGAGGGAAATCAAGAAATGAATTCCATTTACAATTGCAACTAAAAGAATAAAATACTTAGGAATAAATATAACTAAAGAGACAAAAGACCTATACAAAGAAAACTACAAAAAACTGTTAAAAGAAATCACAGAAGACCTAAATAGATGGAAGGGCATACCGTGTTCATGGATTGGAAGACTAAATATAGTTAAGATGTCAATTCTACCTAAATTGATTTACAGCTTCAACTCAATACCAATCAAAATCCCAAAAACTTATTTTCAGAAATAGAAAAACCAATAAGCAAATTTATCTGGAAGGGCAGGGTGCCCCGAATTGCTAAAAGTATCTTGAGGAAAAAAAACGAAGCTGGAGGTCTCACGCTGCCAGACTTTAAGGCATATTATGAAGCCACAGTGGTCAAAACAGCATGGTACTGGCATAAAGATAGATATATCGACCAATGGAATCGAATAGAGTGCTCAGATATAAACCCTCTCATCTATGGACATTTGATCTTTGATAAGGCAGTCAAGCCAACTCACCTGGAACAGAACAGTCTCTTCAATAAATGGTGCCTAGAGAACTGGATATCCATATGCAAAAGAATGAAAGAGGACCCGTATCTCACAACCTATACAAAAGTTAACTCAAAATAGATCAAAGATCTAAACATTAGGTCTAAGACCATAAAACAGTTAGAGGAAAATGTAGGGAGATATCTTATAAATCTTACAATTGGAGGCGGTTTTATGGACCTTAAACCTAAAGCAAGAGCACTGAAGAAAGAAATAAATAAATGGGAGCTCCTCAAAATCAAACACTTTTGTGCATCAAAGAACTTCATCAAGAAAGTAGAAAGACAGCCTACACAATGGGAGACAATATTTGGAAACAACATACATATCAGATAAAGGTCTAGTATCCAGAATTTATAAAGAGATTGTTCAACTCAACAACAAAAAGACAGCCAATTCAATTACAAAATGGGAAAAAGACTTGAACAGACACCTCTCAGAAGAGGAAATACAAATGGCCAAAAGGCACATGAAGAGATGCTCAATGTCCCTGGCCATTAGAGAAATGCAAATCAAAACCACAATGAGATATCATCTCACACCCACCAGAATGGCCATTATCAACAAAACAAAAAAGGACAAGTGCTGGAGAGGATGTGGAAAAAGAGGCACACTTATCCACTCCTGGTGGAAATGTCAAATGGTGCAACCACTGTGGAAGGCAGTTTGGCGGTTCCTCAAAAAGCTGAATATAGAATTGCCATACGACCCAGCAATACCATTGCTAGGCATCTACTCAAAGGACTTAAGGGCAAAGACACAAATGGACATTTGCACACCAATGTTTATAGCAGCATTATTTACAATTGCAAAGAGATGGAAACAGCCAAAATGTCCATCAACAGACGAGTGGCTAAACAAACTGTGGTATATATATATATATGATGTAATATTATGCAGCTTTAAGACAGAATAAACTTATGAAGCATGTAATAACATGGATGGACCTAGAGAACATTATGCTGAGTGAGACTAGCCAAAAACTAAAGGACAATACCATATGGTCCCACTGATGTGAACCGACATTAGAGAATAAACTTGGAATATGTCATTGGTAACAGAGACCATCAGGAGTTAGAAATAGGGTAAGATAATGGGTAATTGGAGCTGAAGGGATACAGACTGTGCAACAGGACTGGATACAAAGACTCAGAAATGGACAGCACAATACTACCTAATTGTAATGTAATTATGTTAAAACACTGAATGAAGCTGCATCTGAGCTATAGCTTTTTTTTAATATTTTTTTTGTATTTTTTATTTTAATTTTTTTCTGTTATCATTTTATTTCTTTTTCTGTTGTGTTACTATTTCTTTTTCTAAATCGATGAAAATGTACTAAGAAATGATGATCATACATCTATGTGATGATATTAAGAATTACTGATTGCATATGTAGAATGGAATGATTTCTAAATGTTGTGTTAGTTAATTATTTTTAATATATTAAAAAAAAAAAAAAACAGCCTACAACCTCTCCTCTGTCTCCACCACGCCTCCAGCAGGGAGAGTCTGTCAAAGTCAAAGGTACCACATCATCTTATGCTGGTGGGACCTGTAGGCAGACAAGCACCACGTACTGGGCAGGATAAGAAAAACAGAATCCAGAGACTTCACAGGAAAGTCTTTCAACCTGCTGGGTCTCACCCTCAGGGAAAACTGACGCAGGTAACTCTTTCTTCCTGATAGGAGGCCAGTTTGGTCTGGGAAAATCCGGCTGGGGTCTATAATACCTAAGTAGACCCTCCTAAGGGTGTCAGGGGGGGTGGCGGGAAGCACCACACAAGCAGGGCAAGAAACAAGAAAACAAGAACTGAGAAGATGGCGGCTTAGTAAGACGCGCGGGTCTTAGTTCCTCCTCCAGAAAAGCAACTGAAGAAACAGAAACAATACGGAACAGCTCCCGGAGCCACGACAGAGACCAAAAAGACAGCGTACCCCATTCTGGGGCGGCTGAACGGGCAGGGAGAATCCGCTGCGGTGAGATACCCAAGGAGTGCGCGTTTTCCTGGCCGGGGCGGCTGGCGACTGGGGTCCCCTCCACGCACGTGGCTCCCCGGTCTGACTGGGAACGTTGGATAGCGGGGCCCTCCCGCCACGCTTGGCATCTTGGGCCAGCTGGGCAATTTGGACCGGCATTCCCCCAAGCCACGGCGGCCGGCGACCCCCCCCCCCACGCGCAGTTTCCCGGGCCGACTGCGAGATTCGGATTGGCAAGTTAAAGGAGCCACAGCATCTTGTACTGGTGGGACCCGCAGACAGACGAGTACCACGAGCGCCACCTACTGGGCAGGAATAGAAAAACAGCCCAGAGATTTCACAGAAAAACCTTTCAACCAGCCGCGTCCCACACCCAGGGAAATCTGATCAAATGCCCAGACACCAGCAAAAAATAATGGATGACGCTCGGAAAATTAAAGATATGGCCCAGTCAAAGGAACAAACCAATAGTTCAAATGAGATACAGGAGCTGAGACAACTAATGCTGAATATACGAACAGAAATGGAAAAACTCTTCAAAAACCAAATCAATAAATTGAGGGAGGACATGAAGAAGACATGGGCTGAACAAAAAGAAGAAATAGAAAGTCTGAAAAAACAAATCACAGAACTTATGGGAGTGAAGGACAAAGAAGAAAAAATGGAAAAAACAATGGATACCTACAATGGTAGATCTAAAGAGACAGAAGCTACAATTAGTGAACTGGAGGATGGAACATCTGAATCCCAAAAAGAAACAGAAACTATCAGGAAAAGAATGGAAAAACTTGAGCAGGGGATCAGGGAACTGAATGACAATATGAAGCGCACAAATATACGTGTTGTGGGTGTCCCAGAAGGAGAAGAGAAGGGAAAAGGAGGAGAAAAACTAATGGAAGAAATTATCACTGAAAATTTCCCAACTCTTATGAAAGACCTAAATTTACAGATCCAAGAAGTGCAGCGCACCCCAAAGAGAATAGACCCAAATAGGCGTTCTCCAAGACACTTACTAGTTAGAATGTCAGAGGTCAAAGAGAGAGAGAGGATCTTGAAAGCAGCAAGAGAAAAACAATCCGTCACATACAAGGGAAACCCAATAAGACTATGTGTAGATTTCTCAGCAGAAACCATGGAAGCTAGAAGACAGTGGGATGATATATTTAAATTACTAAAAGAGAAAAACTGCCAACCAAGACTTCTATATCCAGCAAAATTGTCCTTCAAAAATGAAGGAGAAATTAAAACATTTATAGACAAAAAGTCACTGGGAGAATTTGTGACCAAGAGACCAGCTCTGCAAGAAATACTAAAGGGAGCACTAGAGTCAGATACGAAAAGACAGAAGAGAGAGGTATGGAGTAAAGTGGAGAAAGAAGGAAAATCAGATATGATATATATAATACAAAAGCCAAAATGGTAGAGGAAAATATTATCCATACAGTAATAACACTAAAAGTTAATGGACTGAATTTCCCAATCAAAAGACATAGAATGGCAGAATGGATTACGACCCAGCAATACCACTGCTAGGTATCTACTCAAAGGACTTAAGGGCAAAGACACAGACGGACATTTGCACACCAGTGTTTATAGCAGCATCTACAATTGCAAAGAGATGGAAACAGCCAAAGTGTCCATCAACAGACGAGTGGCTAAACAAACTGTGGCGTATACCTACGATGGAATATTATGCAGCTTTAAGACAGACTAAACTTATGAAGCATGTAATAACATGGATGGACCTAGAGAACATTATGCTGAGTGAGTCTAGCCAAAAACTAAAGGACAAATACTGTATGGTCCCACTGATGTGAACCGACATTCGAGAATCAGCTTGGAATATATCATTGGTAAGAGTTAGAAACAGGGTAAGATAATGGGTAATTGGAGCTGAAGGGATACAGACTGTGCAACAGGACTAGATACAAAAACTCAAAAATGGACAGCACAATAATACCTAAGTGTAATGTAACTATGTTGGAACACTGAATGAAGCTGCACCTGAAATATGGTTTTTTGTTTGTTTGTTTGTTTGTTTGTATCTTCTGTTTTTGTTTTTTTCTTTTTCCTTTTTTTATATATATATATTTTATTAGTATTATTATTTTAATTCTCTTCTCTATATTAACATTCTATATCTTTTTCTGCTGTTTTGCTAGTTCTTTTCCTAAATCGATGCAAATGTACTAAGAAATGATGATCATACATCTATGTGATGATACTAAGAATTACTGAGTGCATGTGTAGAATGGAATGATTTCTAAATGCTGTGTTAATTTCTTTTCTTTTTTTTGATTAATTAAAAAAAATTTTTTTAAAATTGGATAAAAAAATAAAAGCACATAGTAGATTCAGGAAAAATAAATAAATAAATAAATAATAGAGGAAAAAATGTTAAAATAAAGTAAGTTTGAAATACTAGTGATCAATGAAAGGGAGGGATAAGGTATATGGTATGTAAAATTTTTTTTCTTTTTCTGTTTTTGTTTTATTTTTCTGTTGTCTTTTTATTTCTTTTTCTGAATTGATGCAAATGTTCTCAGAAATGATCATGATGATGAATATGCAACTATGTGATGATATTGTGAATTACTGATTATATATGTAGAACGGAATGAGCATATATTATGGATGTTTGTGTTTCTTTCTTGTAATTTCTTTTTAATTAATAAAAAATTATTAAAAAAAAAAAAAAAAGAAAACAAGAACTGAAAAATTATCTTCTGTTAAACAAAACTTGAGCTAGAGGTCCAGATAAAGCTGAACTGAATGTCAAAGAACAAACAGACAACAAATTCATCCAGCAAGAAAACCCTAGGTAAAAGAAGTGAAAGCAATCTCCAGAATAAACTACTTAAGGTAATTAAATGCCTAGATGCCAGCAAAAAAATAACAAATCACACTAGGAAAGTTGAAGACATGGCCCACTCAAAGGAACAAACCAACAATTCAAATGACATACAGGAGCTGAAACTATTAATTCAGAATATACGAACAGACATGGAAAACCTCATCAAAAACCAAATCAATGAATTGAGGGAGGATATAAAGAAGGCAAGGAATGAACAGAAAGAAGAAATTGAAAGTCGGAAAAAACAAATCACAGAACTTTTGGGAATGAAAGGCAAGGTAGAAGAGATGAAAAAAACAATGGAAACGTACAATGGTAGATCTCGAGAGACAGAACATAGGATTACTGAATTGGAGGACGGAACATCTGAAATCCGGCAAGAAAAAGAAAATATAGGGAAAAAAATAGAAAAATGTGAGCAGAAACTCAGGGAATTGAAAGACAATATGAAGCACGTGAATATACGTGCTGTGGGTGTCCCAGAAGGAGAAGAGAAGGGAAAAGGAGGAGAAAACCTAATGGAGGAAATTATCACTGAAAATTTCCCAACTCTTATGAAAGACTTAAAATTACAAATCCAAGAAGTGCAGCATACCCCAAAGAGAATAGATCTAAACAGACATACTCCAAGACATTTACTACTCAGAATGTCAGAGGTCAAAGAGAGAGAGAATCTTGAAAGCAGCAAGAGAAAAGCAATCCATCACGTACAAGGGAAGCCCAATAAGACTATGCATAGATTTCTCAGCAGAAACCACGGAGGCAAGAAAACAGTGGGATGATATATTTAAATTACTAAAAGAGAAAAACTGCCAACCAAGAATTCTATATGCAGCAAAATTGCCTTTCAAAAATGAGGGAGAAATTAAAACATTTTCAGACAAAAAATCACTGAGAAAATTTGTGACCAAGAGACCAGCTCTGCCAGAAATACCAAAGGGAGCACTAGAGACAGATACAAAAAGATAGAAGAGAGAGGTATGGAGAAGAGTGTAGAAAGCAAGACTATGAGTAAAGGTAAAAAGAAGGAAAATTAGATATGACATATAAAATCCAGAAAGCAAAACAGCAGAAGAAAGTACTACCCATGCAGTAATAACACTGAATGTTAATGGATTAAACTCCCCAATCAAAAGACATAGTCTGGCAGAATGGATTAAAAAACAGGACCCATTATACGCTGTCTCTACTCAAAGGACATGAGGGCAAAGACACAAACGGACATTTGCACACCAATGTTTATAGCAGCATTATTTACAATTACCAAGAGATGGAAACAGCCAAAATGTCCATCAACAGATGATTGGCTAAACAAACTGTGGCATGTACATAAGATGGAATATTATGCAGCTGTAAGACAGAATAAAGTTATGAAGTATGTAACAACATGGATGGACCTTAAGGACATAATGCTGAGTGTGATTAGTCAAAAACAAAAGGACAAATACTGTGTGGTCTCACTGATATGAACTACATTAGTGAATAAACTTGGAATATTTCATTGGTAACAAAGACCATAAGGAGATAAGAATTAGAGTAAGATATTGGGTAATTGGAGCTGAAGGGATACAGATTGTGCAACAGGACTGAATATAAAAACTCAGAAATGGACAGCACAATATTACCTAACTGTAATAAAATTATGTTAAAACACTGAATGAAGCTGCATATGAGAATGATAGAGGGAGGAGGGCTGGGGGATGAATGAAATCAGAAAGAAAGATAGATGTTAAAGATTGAGATGGTATAATCTGGGAATGCCTAGAGTGTATAATGATAGTGACTAAATGTACAAATTTAAAAAATGTCTTTGCATGGGGAAGCACAAAAGAACGTCATTACTGTAGTGTGCTGAAAATAGATGGTTATTAATATTTTAAAATTTCAACTTATGTGTGAGACTAAAGCAAAAAATGTTTATTGGGTACAAAATGTATATCTTGACTAGTGCATCTTCTAATATAACTTATGTAGATAGTTGGTTGAACACCATAAGTACAAGGAACCTTGAGTAGGACATGAGATTTTGTTGGTTTATCCAGGTGATGCCCTGATGAATCCCAGAGAGATCTGATCAGTGAGTGGAAAAGTATTTGCAAAGTCCTCTTCGGGGAATGGTGAGAATGGGAAAATTCAACCTCCCCAAGTTGAATTCTTGATATTCTCACAAGCAGTGTGGACAACCAAAGCTATAGGCTGAGTCCCCAGTCTTGAGGGTTGTTCATATGAAATTTAACCCCACAAAGGATAGGTCAAGCCTACTTAAAATTAGGCCTAAGAGTCATCCCCAAGAGAACCTCTTTTGTTGCTCAGATGTGGCCTCTCTCTCCAGCCAACACAACAAGCAAACTCACCACCCTCCGCCTGTCTGTGTGGGACAGAAATCCTAGAATAAGCTGAGACTCAGCATCAAGGGATTGAGAAAACCTTCTCAACCTAAAGGGGGAAGAGTGAATAGAGACAAAAGTGTCAATGGCTGAGAGATCCAAACAGAGTAGAGAGGTTATCCTGGAGGTTATTCTTATGCATTAAGCAGATATCACCCTGTTCACCAAGATGTAATAGAGAGGCTGGAGGGAAATGCCTGAAAATGTAGAGCTGTGTTCCAGTAGCCATGTTTCTTGATGACTGTATAATGATGCTTGTATAATGATACAGCTTACACAATGTGACTGTGTGATAGTGAAAACCTTGTGTCTGATGCTCCTTTTATCTACCTTGTCAACAGATGAGTAAACAAATGGAATAAAAATAAATAATAGGGGGAACAAATGTTAAATTTAGTTTGAAATGCTAGTGATCAATGAAAGGGAGGAGTAAGGGGTATGGTATGTAAAAATTTTTTTTTCTGTTTTCATTTTATTTTTCTGTTGTCTTTTTATTTCTTTTTCTGAATTGATGCAAATGTTCTAAGAAATGATGATGATGATGAACATGCAACTATATGATGATATTGTGAATTACTGATTATATATGTAGAACGGAATGAGCATATATTAAGAATGTTTGTGTTTCATTTTTGTAATTTTTTTATTAATAAAAAATTTTAAAAAAATTGAATGGGACTTTACAGATCAGTCCCTAATTTAATCATTACCTTTTTCATGTAGCAATTGTTTAGTACCTACATCTCTTATGAACAGGTGCTATCCATATTTCATAAAATGGGGTCGGGCCAGAGGATGACAAATAGAGAAGTAATTTGCCTATTGTTAAACAGCTAGTTATGGTAATACTAAGATTTGAACCCAGATTTCTTGGTGTTCTTTTTACCACACTCATGTTACCTCCCCTTTGGAACACTGGGAGTAGGGGGATATTGAAACTTAGATCAGGTTCTGTGTCTACTAAATTTCTAACCACATTAGTTACAGATTAAAAACATATGGGCAGTAGACAGAAATGGAGACTTACTGCTTAATGTGCACAAAGTCTGTTTGGAATGATAAAAAGGTTTTCATAATTGCAATAATCAGTTTTATATGTCAACATGGCTAGGTTATAGTATCCAGTTGTTTGGTCAAGCAGTGGCCTTCATGTTACTGTGACAGAAGTATTTCATAGATAGGATTTGCTTCCATAATCAACAAAGGAGACTGCCCTCAGCAATGTGGGTAGTTTCCTCATCCAATCAGTTAGAGGTCTTCAAGGCCAGAACTGAGAGTACACAGGTGGTTCAGTGATAGACTGCTCACCTGTCATCCAGGAAACCCAGGTTCAATTCCCAGCCCATGTACCCCATAAAAAAAAAAAAAAAAAAACAATGCAGTCACTATTCTAAGAAAGAAAAGAGAAAAAATACATGAAAGCCAGAACTGAAGGTACCAGAGGTCAGAAGAATTTCTACCTCAACTTCAACATTGGTTCTTGTGGGAAATTTTCCAGCCAGCCTGCTTCACCTGGGTATTCAGACGAAGGACTTCAACATCACCTTTATTGGAGTTTCCTGTTCATGGATTGTACAGTCAGGACTTGCCAGCCCCCACAGTCACATGAGCCAATTCTTTATAATAAATCTCTTTATACACACACGCATGCACACACACAAACATACATATTCTGTTGACAGTATTTCTCTGGAGAACTTTGATGAATACAGCAAAGGATGGCGATGACTGTAGCACAGTATTATGAATATAATTAACACCACTGAATCACACTCAAGAAAGTGGTTAAAATAAAATATGTTACCACAATACAAATTTAAAAAAAAAATCTATCCATGGAGTAATCAAAACAATTCTTGGTCTTCACTTCTACAGGAAACTGAATGCTATGGTATAATACAGAATCTCAATTACAGCAGGCTCACATATCTAAAGTTTCTTAAAGTCTAGGTCAGAGCAACAAAACCACTTTAGGATGCTTGTTTAAAATGCACATTCCTGGACCCCATTCTGGACCTCACAAATCAGTATCTCTATGGTGGTACCTGGAAATTTTTTACAGAATTCATGTACTCTTGGTATCTACAAATTCTTATCCAAGTCTCCTTTTCATTTATAAATTAAATTGTTGTCCTATTTTTCAGGGAACTATGAAATCATATCAACAATAAGACAGGAAGGTGAAAATTATGGGATAAAATATTAGTGACATTTCATATTATTTAACATCAATTTTTAAAAATATACAATGTAGGCACACAGAGCTCACCCTAAGGCAACAACAAAACCTTCACAGGTGATAGAGTAATAAGTAACAGAGCTTTCTAATAATAATTTGATAGCATCCCAAAGGACAGCTCTAAAAGACTAAATTTTATTAATACTTTGTTCACTGATCCCATACCTTTGAGATTACATAGAAGACCCACAAAACAACTAAATCGACTCCAAGTACGAACCACCAGCTTTATAGTAGGCACAGGTTTAATTTCTGAGCAAATAAAAGGGATGTTTGCCAATACATGAACATTAATTATGATATAATTCAATGCAAATTACAATAGCAAAATACAATGGCAATAAAGCCAATGTAACAAGTAATGCAAAGGGAGATGCATACAAAAAAAAGTGTATGTTATAATATAACTTTTATTAAATAGGAAATTAAACATTGTAAATGTCAGATTACTAGTTGTCATGGTCAGGTTCATGTGTCAACTTGGCCAAGTGGTGATACCTGTTTGTCTGGTTGAGCAAGTGCTGGCCTGTCTGTTGCAATGAGGACATTTCATAGAATTAAATCATGATCACATCAGCTGCATCCACACCTGATTCCACTTGTAATCAGCCAAGAGGCGTGTCTTCTGCAATGAGTGATGCTCAATCTACTCACTGGAAGCCTTTTAAGGAAGATTCAGAAGAGACAGGCTCTTCCTGTTTCGGCTGGTGAGCCTCTCCTGTGGAGTTGGTCGAGATCCTCCATCAGAATCGTACGCTTCACAGCCTGCCCTGCAGAATTTGGACTCTGCGTTCCCACAATCATGTGAGACATTTTTATAAGTTTTATATTTGTGAGTGTTCCCTGTTGATTTTGTTTCTCTAGAGAACCCTAACTAATACACTAGTTAATAATGGAATAACTGATTTGATTACGTTTTCATTTACATGAAAAAATTTTTGCATGGATGCAGGCCAAGTTTTTATAAGACAAAAACAAATTTTTTAAATTTATTTATTAATTAAAAAATTAAACGAGATAAAACATCAACATAATCATTAATTCACAATATCATTACTTAGTTGAATATTCATTTCTTAGAATATTTGCATTATTTCAGAAAAAGAAATAAAAAGACAATAGAAAAAGAAATAAAACAAACACAGAAAAGAAAAAAAAAGATTATACTTACCATACCCCTTACCCCTCACTTTCATTGATCACTAGCATTTCAAACTAAATTTATTTTAGCATTTGTTCCCCCTATTATTTATTTTTTATTGCATATGTTCTACTTGTTTGTTGACAAGGTAGATAAAACAGACACAGGGTTTTCAAAAACACTCAGTCACACTGTGAAAGCTATATCATCCTCAAGATACACGGCTACTGGAACACTGCTCTACATTTTCAGGCAGTTCCCTCCAGCCTCTCCATTACATCTTGAATAACAAGATGATATCTACTTAATGCATAAGAATAACCTCCAGGATAACCTCTCGACTCTGTTTGGAATCTCTTAGCCATTGACACTTTGTCTCATTTCACTCTTCCCCCTTTTGGTCAAGAAGGTTTTCTCAATCCCTTGATGCTAAGTCTCAGCTCATTCTAGAGGTTTTTCTCAATCCCTTGATGCCGAGTCTCAGCTCACTCTAGGATCTCTGTCCCACGTTGCCAAGAAGGTCCACACCCCTGGGAGTCATGTCCCATGTAGACAGGAGGAGGGTGGTGAGATTGCTGCTTGTGTTGGCTGGAGACAGAGGTCACATCTGAGCAACAAAAGAGGTTCTCTTGGGGGTGACTCTTAGGTCTAAATTTTAAGTAGACTCAACCTACCCTTTCAGGTTAAGTTTCATATGAACAAACCCCAAGACTGGGGGCTCAGCCTATAGCTTTGGTTGTCCACACTGCTTGTGAGAGTATCAAGAATTCAACTTGGGGAAGTTGAATTTCTCCCCGTTCTCACCATTCCCCAAAGGGGGCTTTGCAAATACTTTTCCACTCACTGATCGAATCACTCTGGGATTCATTGGGGCATCACTCTGGACAGACCAACAAAATCTCATCTCCTACCTGAGATTCCAAGTACTTATGGTGTTCAATCAAACTATCTATACAAGTTATATTAGGAAATGCACTAGTCAAAATATAAATTTTGTAACAAACATTTTTTGCTTTAGTCTCACACATAAGATGACATTTTAAAATATTAATTACCATCTATTTTCAGCACCCTGCAATAATAATAAACATTCCTTTGTTCTTCCTCATGCAAAAACATTTTTAAAATTTGTACATTTAGTCACTATTATTATATACTCTAGGCTTTCCTAGATTATACCATCTCAATCTTTAACATCTATCTTTCTTTCTGATTTCATTTATGTCCCCAGCCCTCCCTCCCTCTATCATTTTCACACGCAGCTTCATTAGTGTTTTAACATAATCGTATTACAATTAGGTAGTATTGTGCTGTCCATTTCTGAGTTTTTGTATTCAGTCCTGTTGCACAGTCTGTATCCCTTCAGCTTCAATTACCCAATATCTTACCCTATTTCTAGCTCCTGATGGTCTTTGTTACCAACGAAATATTCCAAGTTTATTCACTAATGTCAGTGAGTGCGTGGTCAGTGAGACCACACAGTATTGGTCCTTTTGTTTTTGGCTAGTCTCACTCAGCATAATGTTCTCAAGGTCCATTCATGTTGTTACATACTTCATAACTTTATTCTGTTTCACAGCTGCATAATATACATATTCCATCATATGTATATACCACAGTTTGTTTAGCAAATCGTCTGTTGATGGATACTTTGGCTGTTTCCATCTCTTTGCAATTGTAAATAATGCTGCTATAAACACTGGTGTGCAAATGTCCGTTTGTGTCTTTGCCCTTATGTCCTCTGAGTAGATATCTAGCAATGGTATTATTGCTGGGTCATATGGCAAGTCTATGTTCAACTTTTTGAGGAACCGCCAAACTGCCTTCCACAGCAGTTGCACCATTTGACATTCCCACCAACAGTGAATAAGTGTGCCTCTTTCTCCACATCCTCCCCAGCACTTGTCATTTTCTGTTTTATTGATAATGGCTATCTGATGGGTGTGAGATGATACCTCATTGTGGAGACAAAAACAAATTTTAAGCACCAGTCCAATACTATATGTGTGATCTAACAACTGGGAACAAGCATATGCATAGCTCTCTGTTAGAAATAATCCTAACTAGCCTCACCCCCTATAATCATCAGTGGAAAAGGAAATTACATTCTAACAAATGCACAATATTAAAACTATATTCGATAAACATAAAACCATTTCAAAATTAAAGAATATGTTCAAGTTTAAGACTATAATAATTTATTTATAAGCGGTCTTAAGATGCAAACTATGACCCACTGGCCAAAACTGAATCACATATGCTTTTTGTATGGCTGGCAAGCTAATGGTGTTTTTTACATTTTTTAATAGGTGGGGAAAAAAGTCAGAAGAACAATATTTTGGGACACAATCATTATATCACATTCAAATTTCAATGGTGCGGGGTCTCCACAGAACCAATGAGTTCAGGTGACGAGAGTTTCAAACTAAGGGCAGCAGGCAGCCTGAGCTGGTCTCCTGGCATCTATGTTCCTTCTCTGCCAGGTGCCTGCCAATGGACCCAATCTACAACTTCCGCACAAAGCTGTGGTCTCTGGCCGCTACCCTGGAGAGCGAAATGGCCCGGTTGCAGCTAGTGCTGAGCAGAGAAGGAACCAACTTTGAAGATTATCCAATGAGAATTTTACATGACCTACATTCAGAAGTCCAGACTCTGAAGAGATGAACAAGAAGTCATTAACTCTAAACCAGAGTTGGCAAAATGTGAAAGCTTCAAACGCCTGATATGAAAGATGATCTGCCTGATCCTACTGTTACAAGCAGTTCAGTTTCTGATACACCTCCACGTAGTCTAGAATTTTCTGATTTTGGACTTGAGCATTAGATGATATCCCAAGTTCTATCAAACCATCCACAGGCAGTGAATAACCATCAGGAAGAGCCAAAAATTTTAACTCCATCTACCAAACAATCACCAACTAAAGTACTAAAAACTCCAAATGTACACTAAAGATGGATGATTTTTGGTCTATAACTCCTAAATTAGAATACTTCGGTATCTCTAAATATACTATGTGTTTTATTGAAGATTATACAATGGGGATTAAAAACATGAGGCATAATAAAATCGAAGAAGCCAGAGAAAGAAAACCAATAACCAATGATAATTTCTTCATCACTTCTGGCCCCATAATCCAGCAGTTGAGAAAAAAATGATGCCATATACACAGATTCACCCTTGGCACCTACATTCTGCACTCCTGGTTTGAAAATTCCTTCTACAAAGAACAGTACAATTTTGGTATCCAAAAATCATCCATTATCAAAATCAAACAGTTCATCAAGAGATTTGGAAATGAAAAATGGTACTTCCTTAGTTTTAAATTCAGAGGAGTGCTTTGAAAATCTTGTGGATTCCTCTTCTCTTACGATTTCTTATGAGAATCTGCTCAGAACACCTACACCTCCAGATGTAACCACAATTTCAGAAGATATTCTCCAGATTTTGTCAAAATACAATTCAAACCTAGTTACTCCAGTAGCAGTGAAAGCAGTACCACCCAGCAAAGTCTTTCTTACTAAAAATAAAGGACAGAACATTCAAGATGTTTATGACAAAGAAAACTGGTAAAACCTTTGCGTGATTCATTCTTTCACCACTTGACTGGCATCTCCTAAATTCACACCAGCTTGATGAGAGACTGAGCTTCATTTCCTCTGTTTGCAAATTCAGATATCTCAGGGAAGGGTTCAGACTCATCTTGGATGGTCTGATGCCCTTCCCTGGACACTCAGCTGTGGCCATAGGAGGTGGAATACTATTTACCTTTAAAGCTACCTGGTAGCTTCAAATTGCTCTTTTTGATCAAGCCTAAGACCCTTCTGATTTAAGTATAATTGGGCAAGTATTCTTATTTAATTTTAAATTCACGAATGTTCTGTTAGAAAACTTTTCAAATTATAACCAAAAGGAAAATAATGACCTGGCTTCATATGAAGACCAGTTAGAATTTGAGTAGAAACAATTAAGCATCCTGACAAGGTGCTTCAAAGGCTCAAGACTGTCCTTGGGGAAATTTGGTGCAGTAAAGATTACCCTTGTTGATAACTGCTCCTTGAAAGTCAAATGTGAAGTCATGTTTATGCTCATTATTTTGTCAGAAAATTGTCATCAAAACAAATTAACTACTTGATTTATTCTTTGATCTAGGAGTGGATAGTTATAATTTAATTTTGTTAAACATAAAATTTGACTGTTTTCAGAATATTTAGTTTATTTTTCAAGGTAAAGCTCTAGTCAACCTATGTACGTTAACAATTCCCAAAATTTCTATCAACCTTTAACTGTTTACCATGAGATATACATATTTAAATACACAGAATTAGATGAGTTTGTTTAAGAAGAGAGTGTATTTCTGAGTTCTCCAAACTACAGAGGATAGAAACAGGCAGATTAATCTAGCAAAAGACTAAAAAGAGGTTGGTGAAGGAAAATATTCGCAGGAAAACAACCTTAGCTTTTCAAACGCTGCTGAGAATTCAAGTAAAAAGAGGCCTGAAAATTAACGTTATCGACAGCCCTGACAAGATTAATTTTAGTAGAGTACTGGAGACAGAAGTATGGAGAACACTGAAGAGAAAATAGACATAAAGACAGCTCTTTAAATGAGTTCTGCTAAAGAAGGGAACAGAAATAGTGCAGCAGCTAAAGGGAGACATGGAGTCAAAATTGTTTTTTTATAAAGGTAAATAAAGAATATTATACTAAGAAAAAAATATCAACGGTACACGAAGTTTTACTGGAACACAGGCATGTTCATTCAGTTACATGATTTTATGTTATGATAGCAGATTTGAGCAGTGCTAGAGACCTTAAGAGGCCCTCTCATAGCTTTGTGCTGCCATTCAATGTACTGCAAATTGTAGTGAACCAATAATGCCATATTACCTATCTATGTAAAAAGACATTTTTAAAAATGATACATAAAATCTTATTACAGGGTGCATGGGTGGTTCAGTGGTAGAATGCTCGCCTTCCATCTGGGGGACCTGGGTTCGATTCCATACACTCAAAAAATAAATAAATAAATAAAACTTATTACAGATCAGTATTAACAGATGAATATTTGCAATTGAGCTGATAACAGGAACACTAACTCTGAATCACAATTAAGTGAAATGCTACCCCCCAAAAAGAATTCCTACCTCTCAATGGAACTGCATTACAAGAAAACATACATAATTATTATACATTTTGAAATTTAATCAATTAAAAATTTGTGGAAAACTGTTTTCTCTCTTGTTAAATAAGTACCTACCTTCGTTTCCTGGACCATGCACCAAAAAAAAAAAAAAAAAAAAAAAAAGCATTTACCTAATATCTTTAATTCTGCCTCTCCACAACATTAAAATATTTACTATCTAACCCATTACAGAAAAACTCTGCTGACCCATGGTTTATATTGCATGCCTCTATGTCTTGGTTTCTCTGCCAGAACACTCTCACATCTATTTTTTCAAGGGAGAGGAGAGACAGGCTCGGCTAACTTGAGCTTAACTTTCAGGAGGACTTTAAAAATATTAAATATATGCATAAGTAGGATTATATTACAATGCTGTCATTCTAGTTTCGATCATTCTAGTTCTGTATGATGCTAAATAAGTTGATCTTCTGAAGGCCATCTATGAAAACACTTTGGACATATGTAGCTTATATTACATTATGTCTTAATAAGACATGGTTAAAAAAATAATAAAAGTTCAGCTGCTGATTATGTGACCCCACATAAAATGATTCAATTCCACTATGATTATAGTTACAGCAGCTGTCTTCCTGATAATTACAAAACTGCTTCACAGATATGCCTCAGATACATAATTTGCTTTTGAAATGGAACAATTATTTCACTAAAACAGTGCCTAATTCTTGCAACTGTGAACCATCTCTTCATGTAGTTTTCCTTTAATAGTATATTTTTATTAAACAGAACAGAAAATAAATGGAGTAATATATCTAAGCTCGAGAACATGTACCCACATTTTTAAACTATGACTAGTGATAAGCAATAAATATATATGTTCTGCTAACTAAAATATAAATTTCTTGGGATAGTCACAAAAGGACCATTTTCAGCAAGGAAAATAAAAGTATACACTATGTAAAATGGTGTATATTAAAATCAAGTTGCTAAGAACTATCTAGCACTTTTCTACCCTATGACCCTTGCACTTCTGTTGCCCAAAAGTACACAAATCAAACAGATCTTACTAATGGATCTACAGTTATCCCTTCCACATCATGTGGGTTGGCGGGAGTAGCATCCCTGCAATCTGGAAAATTCACATAAAAATTTTTGGCACTTCCCTCATATCCGAAAAATCTGAATTTTTTTTTCTTTTTGGGGTTTTACAGTACTTTATTGTAAAATCTGGGTTAGCTATTTGGTTATAGGATATATGTTAGTCAATGTTAAGTAAAAGTACAAAACTCCACCAAAAATTCGCATTTCTTATGCTGACCTGTAATATAACAAAACTGTGATGGAGAAAGTTGCAATGTCGAAGAGATAACTATAATTTCATTTGAAAGATTTTTAATTGTCTAAGAGCTTGACTTTTCAACATGGCTTCCCGTGATGGTATGGAGCTATGTACTCCCAGGAAAACATGTTCTTAAACCATTCCTGTAGGTGGGAACCCATTGTAAGTAGGACCTTTTGATGCGGTTACTTCAGTTAAGGTATGGCCCAAATCAATCAGAAGGACTATTGAAGGACTCTATTACTAGAGTCCTTTATTATAAGCAGAATGATTTACATAGAGTGAGAAGCCAGAAAGGTTGCAGCCAGAAGCTGAGCGTCAATGGGACTTGGAAGTAAAGGGAGAGGCCACCGTGCGTATTACCATGTGACAGAGAAGCTAAGGACCAAGGATCTCCAGGAGACCCCCCAGAACACCACAGTCTTCTAGGAGAGGCACTGTCTTGATAATGCCTTGATTTCAACATTAGCCTCAAAACCATGAGCTACTAAATTTCCATTGTTTAAGCCAACCCGTTGTATGATATTTGCTTGAACAGCCAAGGAAAACTAAAACAGCTCCTGAAATTATTAGATTTCTATAATGAAATGAGGAATGGAAGAGTTATACATGGTCACATGTAAAAATACTAAACATTTTCTCTTTTGAATTTTCTTCCAATAATTCATTCATTTAAACATTTACTGAGGGCCTCTGAGCCAGTGCTGGGCCCAGAAATGAAAAACAGAAAATCACAGCAAGCACCCAAAAAAACCCATTGCATACATTCCATTTCTCTCCAAGAGCCCAAAATTGACAAATCCTGGTACCTAATTATGAGGGAAGTTAAAGGAGGGGAAGAAGCTTAGACAGTCAAAGATTCCCAGGCTAAATGAACAAAGACTATAAGTACAAAAAGGAAGATATTCTAGTAGCTAACAAGATACTTCATGATCTGACCCCCCCAGCCTCATTTCTTGCTTGCACTACCTCAATTTCAACAGTGGTGCCAGGCTAAATCGCCTTGCAGTTCCCAGTATGTGTCATGTACTTCCATGACTCCAGTCGTTCTGTCTCTCCACCTAGAACACTATGCAATCCCTTTTACCTGTTTGTTTAATCCTTGCTTAAACTTTCAAAATTCAACTTCAGTGTAACTTCCTCAGGAAAATCTTCCTGGAACAGTCACCCAACCGCAAGACACATAATAGGTAGGTCGAAAGTCTTCTTGAGTGCTGGCGTGGTATGGTTCACTAAAAAGGTATAGGCTATTCCTGTTGTCCCACTACACAGTGAGCTTTTGGAAGGCAGTAATTGTATTCCCTCCAGATCCAGAGATTAAGACAGTACCTGACACATAGAAGGGTCCCCCTAAATTTTTGGTTAACTGAAGAAAAATCACTTACTCTAAATGAAAACTTGAGAAAACACACAGAGAAGCAAATGACTCTCTAATGTTACTATCTTCTAACAAGGACAGGTTCATGTAATAAATTCAGATGATTTTTTTTTTCCAGATGATCTTCTATTAATACAATGTAAAACAAAATAGGAAAACAAAGGCTCAAATCTTGACTTTGTTCTTTTAAAAACAAACCTTTAAAAAAATTAACTGCAACAGGGATAGTATTGAAAATTTTAGTCAATCCCTTGGGCTCTGGAGTTCAGAGTTCACCAACTAACAATAACAATTCAACAGCAATTCAACTGGTCCTGGGTAATTTCAGTGGCACTAGCAGAACATTCCAAACCTGGGTCCCTAGGTATTACATTACGAAAATTCTACAGACTTTGCTATAAAAGAGTTAGGTTTAAGTATTTGTGGAACTTTGTCAGGTACTGCTTAAAGGTTATTATTCCTGTTACCCAGAAAAACATTGAACAAACAGAAGGGATAACTTGGGCATATTCATTTGTTTAGGAAAGGGGAAAAAACTTTCCTTTTTCAGGTATAAAACTGATAAATACTCATTATTTAGAAATCTCAAAGTACAAAAAAAAAAAAAAACCCACAATAAAGCCACCATCAAAGATAACCATTTTAAAGAGTATCCTTCCAGAATGTCTACACATACATACACACACACAACACACACATACACACACTTAAAACATTCCTGGAAGGAAACACAAAAAACTGGCAACACTGGCTGCCTCCAGGAACAGGCAGACAGTGGCACAAGGGAGACATTTCACTGTATTCACTCCTAATTGTACCTTTTTAATTTGACACGTGAACTTAACCCATATATTCTTCAAATTTATATTCTTTCATTCAATGACTGATATAGGTAAGTATAGAAAAGATTAATCAAATGCAAAAAAAACTTCATATAAAGATATTCATAATATTTACAATAGGAAAACTCATAAATAATATGTCCAAAACCTGGAGAACAGGGAAACCGATGGGAAGATGGGAAAAATGATAGAATATTGAAGATGATATTAAAAATTATGTTTTTGAAAGGATAAACCTACATGACAATTTTTATACTCTTCTAAAGGAAAACTTTAGAATAAAGAAATAACAGAAATGTTACATTTCATAACTATGAAAAATATATACACACAAGCACAGGAACACATAGAAAGAAATCATAAGGAAAATATACCAAAATGTTAATTGCGCTGTCTTCTGGGTGGTAGGATTCAGAAAAAGACAATCTTATTTTGAAAGGAATGGGGAATAAAAACTAAAAACAGTTCAGGTGTTTTCCATAATTTATTTCTAATTTCACATTTCTTCTTTGGTTATTTCCATTTTCTTCTTCGGTTAATTTCTCCACTCATCTGTAAATGAAACAGTAAGAGAGCTCTACTAATACATCACAAAGCTAAAATTTGTTACTGGCACATCACTACTAAGTAGTAATTATCCCAGCAAAGAATAAATGATTAATTTAACCAAACTGATTTTTTAAGACATAGTATCAAAAAGAAAAGGACTGGGCGGGCCGCGGTGGCTCAGCGGGCAAGAGTGCTTGCCTGCCGTGCCGGAGGACCTCGGTTCGATTCCCGGCCCCAGCCCATGTAAAAAACAAACAAACAAACAAAATATAATAAAAAACAAGAAAATGTTTAAAGATGTTTCCCTTTCTTCCTTCCATCCTTCCTTCCTTCTCTGTCTTTCCTTCCCTTCCTCCCTCTCTCTAAAAAAAAAAAAAAAAAGAAAAGGACTGATACCTAGGGTGACTTCCGGGTCAAGATGGCGGCTTAACAATGTGCACATTTTAGTTTGTTCTCCAGCAAAACTACTAAATAAGGATAAACAGTACAGCACAGCTCCTGGGGCCACATCAGTGACCAGACACACAGTGTACCCCTGTCTAGACCAGATGGACTGGCTGCGTGCCCCCACAGAACCGTGAGTTCCCAAAGCTGTGGCGGCTGGCACCCTCTCCCCCACAGGTTGCTTCCCAGAAGGGAAAGGAAAGAGACTTTACCAGCAGCAGGGGCTGAGCACAATCAAACGCCAATTGTGGAATTAATTAACAAATTCTGACTACTAAAAATAGGCCCCCAGCTTAGGTGAACCTGGTGAAGGCGGAGGTTGCTCATTTTTGCCCCAGCACCAAGGGGGCAGGGCTGACTGAAAAAGGGGGGAAAAAAGAAGGAAACAGGATTTTGTGGCTGTGTTTCTACAAAGGCTTGACTGCCTTTGAATGAAGCAGTGGAGCTTCTCGGGCTGCACCTGCCCCAGGCATAAACAGAAACAAGATCATTTGGGGGCTTGTCTGGAGCCTGTACCTTCCCCAAGGGAGGGGTGAAGCCCAACTCAGGTGGAATCCCTCCCTCAAGGAATTCAGACACCAGGGCTTGGTAATTTGGAGCCATTAAAACCAGCCTACAACCTCTCCTCTGTCTCCACCAAGCCTCCAGCAGGGAGAGTCTGCCAAAGTCAAAGGTACCACATCATCTTATGCTGGTGGGACCTGCAGGCAGACAAGCACCACATACTGGGCAGGATAAGAAAAACAGAATCCAGAGACTTCACAGGAAAGTCTTTCAACCTGCTGGGTCTCACCCTCAGGGAAAACTGACGCAGGTAACTCTTTCCTCCTGGTAGGAGGCCAGTTTGGTCTGGGAAAATCCAGCTGGGGTCTATAATACCTAAGTAGACCCTCCTAAGGGTGTGTGGGGTGGGGGAAGGCACCACACAAGCAGGGCAAGAAACAAGGAAACAAGAACTGAAAAATTTTCCTCTGTTAAACAAAACTTAAGCTAGAGGCCCAGATAAAGCTGAACTGAATGTCAAAGAACAGACAGACAACAAATTCATCCAGCAAGAAAACCCTAAGTAAAAGAAGTGAAAGATATCTCCAGAATAAACTACTTAAGGTAATTAAATGCCTAGACGCCAGCAAAAATAACAAATCACACTAGGAAAATTGAAGAGATGGCCCACTCAAAGGAACAAACCAACAATACAAATGACATACAGGAGCTGAAACAATTAATTCAGAATATACGAACAGACATGGAAAACCTCATCAAAAACCAAATCAATGAATTGAGGGAGGATATAAAGAAGGCAAGGAATGAACAAAAAGAAGAAATTGAAAGTCGGAAAAAACAAATCACAGAACTTATGGGAATGAAAGGCAAGGATGAAGAGAGGAAAAAAACAATGGAAACGTACAATGGTAGATTTCGAGAGACAGAACATAGGATTACTGAACTGGAGGACGGAACATCTGAAATCCGGCATGAAAAAATATATATAAGGAAAAAAGTGGAAAAATATGAGCAGGGACCCAGGGAACTGAAAGACAATATGAAGCACACGCATATATGTTGGTGTCCCAGAAGGAGAAGAGAAGGGAAAAGGAGGAGAAAAACTAATGGAGGAAATTATTACTGAAAATTTTCAAACTCTTATGAAAGACTTAAAATTACAGATCCAAGAAGTGCAGCGTACCCCAAAGAGAACAGATCCAAACAGACATACTCCAAGACATTTACTACTCAGAATGTCAGAGGTCAAAAAGAAAGAAAGAATCTTGAAAGCAACAAGAGAAAAGCAATCCATCACGAAGCCCAATAAGACTATATGCAGATCTCTCAGCAGAAACCATGAAGGCAAGAAGGCAGCGGGATGATATATTTAAATTACTAAAAGAGAAAAACTGCCAACCAAGAATTCTATATCCAGCAAAATTGTCCTTCAAAAATGAGGGAGAAATTAAAACATTTTCAGACAAAAAATCACTGAGAGAATTTGTGACCAAGAGACCAGCTCCGCAAGAATACTAAAGGGAGCACTAGAGACAGATACGAGGACAGAAGAGAGTTGTGGAGAAGAGTGTAGAAAGGAAGACTATGAGTAAAGGTAAAAAGAAGGAAAATTAGCTATGGAATATAAAATCCAGAAGGCAAAATAGTAGAAGAAAGTACTACCCATGCAGTAATAACACTGAATGTTAATGGATTAAACTCCCCAATCAAAAGACATAGTCTGGCAGAATGGATTAAAAAACAGGACCCATGTATATGCTGTCTCTACTCAAAGGACATGAGGGTGAGGACACAAACGGACATTTACACACCAATGTTTATAGCAGCATTATTTACAATTACCAAGAGATGGAAACAGCCAAAATGTCCATCAACACATGATTGGCTAAACAAACTGTGGCATATACATAAGATGGAATATTATGCAGCATAAGACAGATTAAGGTTATGAAGTATGTAACAACACGGATAGAACTTAAGGACATTATGCTGAGCGTGATTAGCCAGAAACAAAAGGACAAATACTGTGTGGTCTCACTGATATGAACTGAAATTAGTGAAGAAACTTGGAATATTTCGTTGGTAACAGAGACCATCAGGAGATAGAAATAGGGTAAGATATTGGGTAATTGGAGCTGAAGGGATACAGATTGTGCAACAGGACTGAATACAAAAACTCAGAAACGGACAGCACAATATTACCTAACTGTAATAAAATTATGTTAAAACACTGAATGAAGCTGCATATGAGAATGATAGAGGGAGGAGGGCTGGGGCATAAATGAAATCACAAAGAAAGATAGACGATAAAGATTGAGATGGTGTAATCTAGGAATGCCTAGAGTGTATAATGATAGTGACTAAATGTACAAATTAAAAAATGTCTTTGCATGGGGAAGCACAAAAGAATGTCATTACTGCAGTGTGCTGAAAATAGATGGTAATTAATATTTTAAAATTTCAACTTATGTGTGAGACTAAAGCAAAAAATGTTTATTTTGTACAAATTTATACTTTGACTAGTGCATCTCCTAATATAACTTATGTAGATAGTTGGTTGAGCACCTTAAGTACATGGAACTTTGTAAAGGACATGAGATTTTGTTGGTTTGCCCAGGTGATGCCCTGATGAATCCCAGAGTGATTTGATCAGTGAGTGGAAAAGTATTTGCAAAGTCCCCTTTGGGGAATGGTGAGAACGGGGGAAAACTCAACTTCCCCAAGTTGAATTCTTGATATTCTCACAAGCAGTGTGGGCAATCAAAGCTATAGGTGAGCCCCCAGTCTTGGGGTTTGTTCATATGAAATTTAACCCCACAAAGGATGGGTCAAGCCTACTTAAAATTAGGCCTAAGAGTCACCACCAAGAGAACCTCTTTTGTTGCTCAGATGTGGCCTCTCTCTCCAGCCAGCACAGCAAGCAAATTCACCACCCACCCCCTGTCTCGCGGGACATGACTCCCAGGGGTGTGGATCTTCCTGGCATCATGGGACAGAAATCCCAGAATGAGCTGAGATTCAGCATCAAGGGATTGAGAAAAACTCTAGAATGAGCTGAGACCCAGCATCAAGGGATTGAGAAAACCTTCTCAACCAAAAGGGGGAAGAGTAAAATGAGACAAAGTGTCAATGGCGAGAGATTCCAAACAGAGTCAAGAGGTTATCCTGGAGGTTATTCTTATGCGTTAAGTAGATATCACCTTGTTAACCAAGATGTAATGGAGAGGCTGGAGGGAACTGCCTGAAAATGTAGAGCTGTGTTCCGGCAGCCATGTTTCTTGATGATGATTGTATAATGATACAGCTTTCACAATGTGATTGTGTGATTGTGAAAACCTTGTGTCCTATGCTTTTATCTACCTTGTCTACAGATGAGTAGAACATATGGAATAAAAATAAATAATGGGGGAACAAATGTTAAAATAAGTTTAGTTTGAAATGCTAGTGATCAATGAAAGGGAGGGGTAAGGGGTATGGTATGTTAATTTTTTTTCTGTTTTTGTTTTATTTTTCTGTTGTCTTTTTCTTTTTCTGAACTGATGCAAATGTTCAGGGAAATGATCACGATGATGAATATGCAACTATGCGATGATATTGTGAATTGCTGAGTGTACGTGTTGGGAATGTTTGTGTTTCTTTCTTGTAATTTTTTTTAATTAATAAAAAATTTAAAAAAGAAAAGGACTATTCTAGAAATATACAAATCCTAGAAATACATAAATCCACTGATTTTTTTTTCTTCATCAATGTGAGATATAGTTTACATAAAATATGATGGACCCATTTTATTACATGTTTCAAGAATTTTGACAACCAACTATACCCATTAGAATACTGTCATCACCCCAACATAATCCCTCAGGCCCCTTTGAAGTCAAAAACTCCACCTCTGGACCCTAGCAAACTCTAACAAGCTTTCTGTTATAGATTAGTTTCACCTTTTTAAAAAAATATTGTATAAATGTAATCATATAGTAATTACTCTTGTGGTCAGTTTCATTCACTCAGCATAGTATCTGTGAGATTCATCTCTATAGTTCTATCAACAGTTCATTCCTTTTTATTGCTGAATAATCTTACTGCTGTATGGATAGTATACAATTTATTTATCCACAGCCTGTTCATGGGCATTTGGGTTGGGTACTAACGGCCAGCATATGGCTATTAAGAATGAGACATATATTAACATCCTTGTGCAAATTTTTATATAGTTACACCGAGTTTTCAAAGTTACATACAGTTACAAAGTTTCTCTTTGGTAAACAGTGGAAATTCTGGGTGTTAAAACAAATGTAGGTCTAACTTTGTAAGAAACTGTCAAAATGGTTTCCAGCATGGTGGTAGCATTCCCACCAACATATAAAGGTTCCAATTGTTTCACATTCTTATCGACCTTTGGTATTGCTGGTCTCTCTCTTTTTTTTTTTTTTTAATGTAATGAAACACTATTTATATATGAGAACAAAAATTACAAGAAAACAACATACATGGGTTCTAATTGAATTCTTCATATTGCTATACAAAGAGAAAATGTAAATCTGATTACTCAGTGGAAGACAAATAACCCAAAGATGAGGGAGCCTTTGAACCATGGCTTGAGTGATTGGCTACACTGAACTTTTCAGTCTTTTTCACTTCATTCAGTCTCATAAATGTGTAGTGTTATCTTAATGTGGCTTCATACACATTTCCCCAATAAATAATGAGCTTGAGCACTATTAAGTGCTTATTAGTCTTTGGTATATCTTCTTGGTGAGTGTGCTGATTTGAAATGATGCATGAACCCTAGAAAAGCCATGTTTTAATAAAAATCCCATTTCATACTGGCAGAATAATCCCCATTCAATACTGTATGTTTGAATATGTAATTAGATCATCTCCCTGGAGATGTGACTTAGTGAGTCACATCTTGATATTATGTTGATGTGACCGTAATGTAATCTTGAGTGATCAAGAGTGGCTATTAAACTGGATTAGGTAGAGACGTGTCTCCACCCATTTGGGTGGGTCTTCATTAGTTTATTGGAATCCTATAAAAAGAGGAAACATTTTGGAGAAAGAAGGAGATTCAGGGAGAGTAGAATGACATAATCATGAAAACCACCAGCCAGCTACCTTTGGGAATGACGAAGGAAAATGCCTTCCGGGGAGCTTCATGAAAGGAAGCCAGGAGAGAAAGCTAGCAGATGACATTGTATTCACCAAATGCCTTTCCAGATGAGAGAGAAACCCTGACCCTGTTCACCACATGCCTTCTCACTTGAAAGAGAGATCCTGAACTTCAGTGGCCTTCTTGAACCAAGATATTTTTCCATGGATGCCTTTGATTGGACATTTCTATAGACTTGCTTTAATTGTGACATTATTTCGGCCTTAGAACTGTAAAATAGCAATTTATTAAATTCCCCCTTTTAAAAAGCTATTCTGTTTCTGGAATATTGCATTCCGGCAGCTAGCAAACTAGAATACTGAATGAATGTGAAGATTTTGCAATAAAAATATTTCTTTTCATCAAAAAGTCATCTCCTCTGAAAGAATTTCTATACCCATCCCCTACTAGAATTACTCACTCCTCTGAGTCCAGAGCATTCATTATAAAATATATCTATGCACCTGTTACATTGTAGCTGGTAAGTCCTGGAGCTCTCTGTGCCTTTTCCCTCTGATTGCAGAGTTACTAACACATAGAGTAATTGAATCAAAGCTTACAGAATTGAACTTAAATAAATGTGAATTCCACTAGCTAAGATGCAGAACTAAGAATAAAGTTTTACTGTGCCTCATTTCCAACTGTAAAATAAAGACATCACAAACGAAAAGAATCCCCTTAAAGGTGTGAAGTGGGCAGCAATCCTTCAAATGTTAGAAACACTGAATTTATAGAGCTGTGTACTTCACAAGGTACTAGAAAGCAAAAGTCCAATATCAAGTTCTGATACCCTACTACTTCCTGGTTCCCGGTTCTACCCATTAGCCTAGAGAAGGCCACTTTCTGTTGCTCCTCTAGCCACTCCTCCACCTCAATAAACAAAGTCAAATACAAAATAATTCATCCAACAAGAAAAATTAGCAAGAATGTAATTTGATATCCACATTATCAGCCACAATGCAAAAATAATTTTTATAAATACTGTACTAATGCCCATTTCTCTAATGTAAGAGTTTTCAAACTATTTTCCTTGGAGGCTTCTGTGACTGTTTTCAAATTTAGAGCACAGGTAATCAATCACCTTGGGGAAAGGGGCATAACTTTCAAGGTCTAGAGGAGGGCTTGAGAACCAGCATTTTTAACAAGCACACGAAGTGATTCTGATACAAATGAACCACACCTCCCCACTTTTGAGAAATAGTCTTCTGATGTTCAAAGGAAATTTTCTTTCAAATTTGTAATTTCATTCAACTATGAAAACCAAGTTTAAACTGGCAATTTATGGTACATCCACTAAAACCATAAGCAAAATTAATGACACATGATAGCTAACTTCTATACTGAGTTACTATGCTGAGTATTTTTCCATTTTCTCTCATTTTAATATTTAGCGCCATTTGTAGTAGATATTATCACTATTTACAAATGAGAAATTTAAGGGTTAGAAAGTTTACAACCTAAGAAAACCAATCATATTAATAAAGAATGAAGAGAGAAAAAAATCACATGATCATCTCAATTTTCTCAAAAAAAAAAAGGTTTCTGACAAAATCCAGTCAGAAGCAGGCTAGAACAGGGAGAGAGAGGAAAGAGGTAAAAAAAAAAAAAAAAAACATGAAGGAGCCCTTGAACAAGGAGGGTAATCAAGGTCAGCAGGGCCTGTGTCTGGCACAAACACCTGCCTGGGGGCTACCCACTTATGGGAAACACCCAGCAGCAGTGGACGCATATGAAGCCAAATGACCCCCACCTGAGTGAGTTAACCATGGAGAAGGGTGGAACCAACTAACCCACCCAAATGCACTATCTACTAACAGGCACCACCCCGGAGAGAAAGGGAGGTTAAAAGGAAGGACCTCGGACTTCCGGATAAGATGGCGGCTTAGTAAGACGCGCGGGTATTAGTTCCTCCTCCAGAAAAGCAACTAAAGAAACAGAAACAATACGAAACAGCTCCCAGAGCCACGACAGAGACCAAAAAGACAGCGTACCCCATTCTGGAACGGCTGAATGGGCAGGGAGAATCCGCTGCGGTGAGATACCCGAGGGGCGCGCGTTTTCCCGGCGGGGCGGCTGGCGACTGGGGTCCCCTCCACGCACGTGGCTCCGCGGTCTGACTGGGAACGTTGGATAGCGGGGCCCTCCCGCCACGCTTGGCGTCTCGGGCCAGCTGGGCAATTTGGACCGGCACTCCCCCAAGCCCCGGCAGCCAGTGACCCCCCCTCCACGCCCAGTTTCCCGGGCCGACTGCAAGATTCGGACTGGCACGTTAAAGGAGCCACAGCATCTTTTACTGGTGGGCCCCGCAGACAGACGAGCGCCACGAGCGCCACCTACTGGGGCAGGAAAAGAAAAACAGAGCCCAGAGATTTCACAGAAAAAGCTTTCAACCAGCCGGGTCCCACACCCAGGGAAATCTGATCAAATGCCCAGACACCAACAGAAAATAATGGATGACGCTCGGAAAATTGAAGATATGGCCCAGTCAAAGGAACAAACCAATAGTTCAAATGAGATACAGGAGCTGAGACAACTAATGCTGAATATACGAACAGAAATGGAAAAACTCTTCAAAAACCAAATCAATAAATTGAGGGAGGACATGAAGAAGACATGGGCTGAACAAAAAGAAGAAATAGAAAATCTGAAAAAACAAATCACAGAACTTATGGGAGTGAAGGACAAAGAAGAAAAAATGGAAAAAACAATGGATACCTACAATGGTAGATCTAAAGAGACAGAAGCTACAATTAGTGAACTGGAGGATGGAACATCTGAATTCCAAAAAGAAACAGAAACTATCAGGAAAAGAATGGAAAAACTTGAGCAGGGGATCAGGGAACTGAATGACAATATGAAGCGCACAAATATACGTGTTGTGGATGTCCCAGAAGGAGAAGAGAAGGGAAAAGGAGGAGAAAAACTAATGGAAGAAATTATCACTGAAAATTTCCCAACTCTTATGAAAGACCTAAATTTACAGATCCAAGAGGTGCAGCGCACCCCAGGGAGAATGGACCCAAGTGGGCGTTCTCCAAGACACTTACTAGTTGGAGTGTCAGAGGTCAAAGAGAAAGAGAGGATCTTGAAAGCAGCAAGAGAAAAACAATCTGTCACATACAAGGGAAACCCAGTAAGACTATGTGTAGATTTCTCAGCAGAAACCATGGAGGCAAGAAGACAGTGGGATGATATATTTAAATTATTAAAAGAGAAAAACTGCCAACCAAGACTTCTATATCCAGCAAAATTGTCCTTCAAAAATGAAGGAGAAATTAAAACACTTATAGACAAAAAGTCACTGAGAGAATTTGTGACCAAGAGACCAGCTCTGCAAGAAATACTAAAGGGAGCACTAGAGTCAGATACGAAAAGACAGAAGAGAGAGGTATGGAGTAAAGTGTAGAAAGAAGGAAAATCAGTTATGATATATATAATACAAAAGCCAAAATGGTAGAGGAAAATAATATCCAAACAGTAATAACACTAAAAGTTAATGGACTGAATTTCCCAATCAAAAGACATAGAACGGCAGAATGGATTATGACCCAGCAATACCACTGCTAGGTATCTACTCAAAAGACTCAAGGGCAAAGACATAGATGGACATTTGCACACCAGTGTTTACAGCAGCATTATCTACAATTGCAAAGAGATGGAAACAGCCAAAATGTCCATCAACAGACGAGTGGCTAAACAAACTGTGGCGTATACCTACGATGGAATATTATGCAGCTTTAAGACAGGATAAACTTATGAAGCATGTAATAACATGGATGGACCTAGAGAACATTATGCTGAGTGAGTCTAGCCAAAAACTAAAGGACAAATACTGTATGGTCCCACTGATGTGAACCGACATTCGAGAATCAGCTTGGAATATATCATTGGTAACAGAGACCAGCAGGAGTTAGAAACAGGGTAAGATAATGGGTAATTGGAGCTGAAGGGATACAGACTGTGCAACAGGACTAGATACAAAAACTCAAAAATGGACAGCACAATAATACCTAAGTGTAATGTAACTATGTTGGAACACTGAATGAAGCTGCACCTGAAATAAAGTTTTTTGTTTGTTTGTTTGTTTGTTTGTATCTTTTGTTTTTGTTTTTTTCTTTTTCCTTTTTTATATATATATTTTTATTAGTATTATTATTTTAATTTTCTTCTCTATATTAACATTCTATATCTTTTTCTGCTATTTTGCTAGTTCTTTTCCTAAATCGATGCAAATGTACTAAGAAAAGATGATTATACATCTATGTGATGATACTAAGAATTACTGAGTGCATGTGTAGAATGGAATGATTTCTAAATGTTGTGTTAATTTCTTTTCTTTTTTTGATTAATTAAAAAAATAAAATTATAAAAAAAAAAAAAAAGGAAGTACCTCGAACACGGAAGGGAAGTAGGTAAAGCAAAGCAATAAAAGCAGATGGTCCCAATGTTGGGGGCCTCTCACTCACCATCTTTCTTTACTTGCGAAAGTGCCCACATGTCTTCTTACTTATGTATCTAATAAATGTTCTACCTACTTGCTCTATTCCTGCTATGCTCTTGAATTTTTTCTCATGCCATGGCCAAGAACTTGGAAGTCAAAATACGGCAACACATTTTTGCGAGCCAGCCAGGAATGAGGCCTCTTTTCCAAAAGTCTGAACTGATGAGTACTGGAATGCTTTCACTTTTTCTACTCACTTGACTCAATGCTATCCTATGTCCTCATTTTCACTTCTCTCTTTCCCTACCATCTGAGGACCCAGACCCTTTCTGCTGAATCTATTCCTTTTTTCACCTCTTTGACAGAGGTCCTTTTCTTTGCCTACAAGATAATCTCCCTTTCTCCTCTGTTTGGCCTTCAATGTCTTCTAAGACATTTCATCTGTTACAACACAGAATTCTTGGCTAAGGATTCTCGTACCAAACAAGGTGTTGTCTTAACATTCTAGGGAGTCACCTCTGGTTTAGGCCCAAGGGAATCGAATTGATACATTCCAATGTGAGTGTCTCCTGGCTAAGAGCCAGAAGTGAGGTTTGTAGGATAAGCAAAAGTGCTGGCTAACTTGATTGGAGTGAGGATTGGAGTTAGCTGAGCCTATAAAAGTTGGTAAGCATGAACATGCAGGACCTCTTGCTTTCTGCTCACTCACAGTGTTGCTCTGATGAATGGCTTCTCACTTTTTCTCTCTGGGTCTTTTTATCTTTTTGTCCACTACTACATCTCAAGTCCCAGCACATTTTGCTTTTAGTCCTCCTGAGCGTGTCACCCAGCGCAGGAGGAAACCATTGGCTGGGGAAAATAGGCTGGTGGGTGTGCATTCACTTTGTTAAAAGAGATGTGCATTGCAAGGGATGAAGTGAGCCTCATCCTGGCCCGGCCCTACAATATGTCCATACCCAGACCCCATGAATTGCCTGAAAAGAATTCTAAGCCACATTTTATTGTGTAACTGGCCTTGCCCATGACACACCCAGAAAGATTCCCTTCTTAGAGTCTTTTTATTTGTGGCAAATCCTTTCCATTCTCTTAGGCAAGAAATCAGGCAGTAAGTTACAAGCACAAATACTTCTAGGAATACGAATGAGTCAGCTCAGCAGTATCAGGATGGTACTATGCACTCTGTCTTCTGAGTCTTCCAGGACCCCAGGGGACGCCTAGGAATAGGAAGCCTGATCCTATGGCACCAAGAGATCAGTGCTCAGAACAGTAGGGTGATGACCTGGACACCAGGCACAGTGCTAAAATCTCCCTTTTTATTTTCTCTCTCTTCCTTAGAAATGGGTAGTGCTTCCAGTATTCCAGTCCTTTGGGCTGCCTGTTATGAAATTGGAATAATCTTCCCCCAACAGAGCTAAAAAAAGAAAGCCTATTCTCTACTGCAATATTGTGTGGCCACAATATAGCCTGGAGGACAGCCAGTGTTAGCCCACAAATGGAAGAGTTAGAACCCTAACCTGCAGTTAAATCTCTTTTGTAAAAAGGAGGGAAAGTGACAAGAAATTCTATTGTACAACTTTTTATGAACTTATATCAGAATAAATCCATGAAAGGCTCTTATAAATTATGTTATCCGTAGGAGAACCCCTCAAAATCTATGGAAAAATTTTAAACACATAGTATTAACCTATAAATTTACCTAGGGGCAGTAAAAGTCACTCTTTCCTCTTACTGCACTCCTGAGGATAAGCACCAAATTTGGACTGAAGTTATATGGCCTCTCTAAGCCAACTCGGCAGGTGAACTCACTGCTCTTTCTCCTATGTAGGACAGCACTCCTGGGAAGAGCCAGAACCCAGCTTCATGGGACTGAGAAAGCCTTCTTGACCAAAAGGGGGAAGAGAGAAATAAAACAAATTAAATGTCAGTGGCTCTGAGATTTCAAACAGAGTCAAGAGGTTATACTGGAGGTTATCCTTATGCATTATGTAGATATCCCTTTTTAGCCTATGGTGTGTTGGAGTGCTGGAGGGAAGTAACTGAAACTGTTGAGCTGTGTTCCAGTAGCCTTGATTCTTGAAGATGACTGTATACAAAGATATAACTTTTACAACAGGACTGTGTGATTATGAAAACCTTGTGTCTGATGCGCCTTTTATCCAAGGTTTGGAAACATGAGTAAAAAAACATGGATAAAAAATAAATAATAGTGAAGATAAGAAGTAAAATAAATGGAGTAGATGCAAGTACTAGTGGTCAAAAAGGAGGAGGAGTAAGGAGGTATGGCATGTGTGAGTTTTTTTCTTTTTCTGGAGTGATGCAAAAGTTCTAAAAAATTATCATGGTGATGAATATACTATTATGTGATGAGATTGTGAGCCATTAATTTTACACCATGTATGGAACGTATGTGTGTGAAGGCTGTCAAAAAAAATATTTTTAAAACAATGGTTGTCTATTTTTCCTTTCACAGCTTGTGCTTTAGATGTAAAGTTTAAGAAGCTACCTCCTATTACTAGATCTTGAAGATGCTACATTTTTTACTAGAAGTTTTATGGTACTGACTCTTACACTTAGCTCTCCGATCCATTTTGAATTAATTTTTGTATAAAGTGTAAAGAAGGGGTCCTCTGTCATTCTCCTGGCTATTGAAATCCAGTTCTCCCATGCCCATTTATTGATAAATAGAAACTCCTGAAGATCAGGCACTTCTGTAACTCAAAGGACTTTGTTTAAAAGGTGAAGCAGCAGCCAATTCAATGGGAGAAAATATTTGAAAACCACATATCAGATAAAGGCTTGATATACTGTGTATACAAAGAAATTATACAGCTCAACAACAAAAGAACAAACAACCCAATTATAAAATGGACAGAGAAAATGAATAGGCAATTTTCTGAAGAACAAACGCAGATGGCTAAAAAGCACATGAAGAGCTGCTCATCCTCTGGCTTGTGAACAATGTGAGCATGGTGGTAGGGATGGAGGTTATGCATGGGCTCAACAACATGTACGTCCACTCACCAATACCAACCCTGGCTACAACCACTGCTGAGTGCCCAAATCGCCAGCAGCAGAGACCCACACTCAGTCTCCAAATTCACACCATTCCTTGAGGTGATCAGCCTACTATCCGGTGGCAGGTTGATTACATTAGACCACTTGCATCATGGAAAGGGCAGCAATTTGTTCCAACTGGAATAGACACATATTTTGGATATGGGCTTGCATTCCCTGCACATGAGCCTTCTGCAAAATATCAAATGTGGACTTACAGAATGCCTTATCCACCATCATGATATTCCACACAGCATTGCTTCTGATAAAGGAACTCACTTCACAGCAAATGAAGTGAGGGAATGGGCACATGCTCATGGAATTCTCCGGTCTTACCATGTTCCCCATCATCCAGAGGCAGCTAGGTTGACAGAATGGTGGAATGGCCTTTTGAAAACTCAATTACAGTGCCAACTAGGTGGCAATACCTTGAAGGCTGGGGCAATGTTCTCCAGGAGGCTGTGTATGCTCTGAATCAGTCCACTCTATGGTGCTATTTCTCCCATAGCCAGAATTCATGGGTCCAGAATCAAGAGATGGAAATGGGAGTGGTACTACTCCCTATCACCTCTAGTGATCCACTAGGAAAATTTTGGTTTCCTGCCCTTGAAACCTTAAGTTCTGCTGGTCTACAGATCTTAGTTCCAAAAGGAGGAGTGCTCCTACCAGAAGACACAACAATGATTCCAGTGAACTGGAAATTAAGACTGCCATCTGGCCCCTTTGGGCTTCTCATGCCACTGAATCAACAGGCTTGAAAGGGGATTACTGTTTTGTATGGGGTGACTGATCCCAATTATCAAGGTGAAATATGGCTGCAACTACCCAATGGAGGTAAAGAAAAGTTTTCCTAGAATCAGGAAACCCCCTAGGGTGTCTTTTAGTACTACTATTCCCTGTGATTAAAGTTAATGGAAAACAGCAACAACCCAATCCAGGAAGGACTACCAATGGCCCAGAAACTTCAAGAATGAAGGTGGGTCACCCCAACTGGCAAAGGCCCACAGCCAATCGATGTGTTTGCTGAGGGCCAAAAGAACATGGAATGGGTAGAAGTTAGTGATAAATATCAACTATGACTACATGACCAGTTACAGAAACAAGGAGTGTGATGGTATGAGTATTTCCTCCTTGCTTTGTTATGAGAATGTTTACATTTGTACATGAACAAATATCTTGTTTTCCTCTTATCATATGACATAAGTTATGATATGTTCAAGCTGTACTATTTAAGTCATACGATGTTTAAGAGTGAATGTTACCTAAGCACTTGCACCCTATTCTGGACAGATGTAGTGCGTTTCCAGTTGTACACAGGACAGTTGAGTATTGTTAGGCAAAACATGTCTGCTACTGTGTTCTAGTTGGAAATTAAGCATGTTTCAAGATGATATGTACAGCTGCCAAGTTGACAAAGGGTGGACTGTGATGGTTGGGTTCTGGTGTCAACCTGGCCAGATGATTATGTCCAGCTGTCTGGTCAGGCAAGCACTGGCCTGACCATTGCTACAGGGATATTTCATGGCTGGTTGATAAACTAGAAGTCTGATGCATTAAGTCATCAGTCAGTTAACTGTATCTGTGGCTGATTACATCAGCAATCAACTAAGGCATGTCTCCCACAATGAGATAATCCAATCAGATGAAGGCTTTTAAGGAAGAAGGACTCTTTCACTGCTGCTTCAGCCAGCAAGCCTCTCCTGTGGAATTCGTCTAGACCCTTCATGGAGCCACCAGCTTCTAAAGATTTTGGACTCCTCCATTCCCATGGTTACATGAAGCACCTTTACAAACCTCATATTTACAGATCTCTCCTGTTGGCTCTGTTTCTCTAGAGAACACTAACACAATGGCCAAGTCATTTTTTGACAAGGGTGCCAAATCCACTTAATGGAGAAATAATCTACTCAACAAACGATGCTGGGAAAATTGGATATCCTCATGCAAAACAAAGAAAGTGAACCTCTACCTCATATCATAAATAAAAATTAACTCAAATAGATCAAAGACCTTAATATAAAAACAAACTATAAAACTGCCAGAAGAAAATATAGGAAAATATCTTTAGGATCTTTTATTAGGCAACGGAATCTTAGACTTTATACCAAAAGCAAGAGCAAGAACAGAATAAAAAAAATGAAAATGAAGTTCCACAAAGTTAGAAACTGTTGAGTATCAAAATTCATTATCAAGAAAGTGAATGAAACTATAGAATGGGAGAAAATAATTGGAAAGTGGATATCTGATAAGAGTTTATTATCCAGAAAAGAACTCATACAATTCAACAACAAAAAGGCAAACAAACCAATTAAAAGATGGACAATGGTCATGAACAGCCAATTCTCCAAGGAAAATATATAAATGGCCAATAAGCACAAGAACAGATGCTCAATATCATTAGCCATCAGGGAAATTCAAATCAAGAGCACAATGAGATATCACCTCACATCCTGCAGTACTGGGACCTGCCCATGCAAAAAAAAAAAAAACAGAACACTGTTCATCAATATTCATAACACCATTATTCACAATAGCCAAAAGTGGAATCAACCTAAATGTCCATCAACAAATGCTGGGTAAACAAAATGTGGTATATATTTATATACAATGAATATTATTCAGTCAAAAACAAAATTAAGTTCTGATACATGTGACAATACGGATGAACCTTTCAAATTTTCTGTGGAGTAAAATAGGTCAGAAACAAAAGGAGAGATATAGTATGATTTCACTTATATGAATTAGCTAGAATATGCAAAAGCATAGAAACAGAAAGGAGATTACAGGTTGCCAGGGGAGGGGGTAGAAAAGGAATACGTAGTCATGGTTCAATGGGTAGAGTCTGTTTGGAGTGATGGGAAAAGTTTTGATGATAGTGATGGGAGCATACACTGTGAAAGCAATTAATACCAGTTAATTGTATACTTTAAAGCAATGGAGATGGGAAATTTTATTTTGTGCATATGTTAACACATAAAAATCAAAAACTCAGAAACAGATCTTGAGGCTTATGCTTGTGAAGTTTATGGACATAGTGGAGAAGCTTAACATACCTATAGGTATACCTAAGACTTACTTCTGGAGGACCTCTTTTGTTGTTCAGATGTGGCCTTACTCTATCCAAGCCCAACTCCGCAAATAAAACCACTGCCCTCCCCACTATGTGGGCCATGACATCCAGGAGTGAAAGTCTCCTGGGCAGCATGGAAGATGACTCCCAGGGTGAGTCTGGCCCTGACACCATGGGATCAACAATGCCATCCTGACCAAAAGGGGGAAAAGAAGTGTAACTAACAAAGTATCAGTGGCAGAGAGAGTTCAAATAGAGTTAAGAGGCTACTCTTATACACGTTTCAGCTAGACATTGCAACTTATCATGGTTTAACAAACCCCAACTAAAACCATTCCTGCCAACTCTAAAGAACACCTAGGGCTTTATCTGAGATCTACAAAGGTTCCATGTACTGTGATTACTTTCCAGAAACCTACAACCTCCAGATGGGTTTCTAAGCTAGTAAAGTCTTGAAACCCACAGGGGCCAGCCTCCCAAACATCAACTAGTTCCATCCCCCTATCCCGTATTAATAATAGCCCTTTCCTACACGAAAAAGTTAGAATGGGCATAGCCCAAATACCCCTAAAGATTGGGAGAAAGATCAAAGGAGAAGGTGGAGTTTTAACAGAGAGGATGGGACTTAACAAATGAGTATGACTGCTGAATCATTAGACTGATATTTCTTTCAGTCTCCAGTGTCTTGGAGCAGCTAGAAGTAAAAATCTAAAATTGTGGAATTATAATCCACACCGAATTCTGAAATCTGTTCCTCAACTAACCACTGTGGGGTGCTTTGAAATTTATTACTTTTTTGTATATATGTTATTTTTCACAATAAAAAAAAATTCCCTTAAAAAAAAACCAACATAAAAAACTAAGCACAGGGTGGACCACGGTGGCTCAGCAGGTAAGAGTGCTTGCCTGCCATGCCCAAGGACCTGGGTTCAATTCCCGGTGCCTGCCCATGTAAAAAAAAAAAAAAAAAAACTAAGCACATGTAGTTCTGGTGTACAATACAATTCCCAGAGTCAATCCTATATAGCATAAAACTCTCCCCCCTTTTATGTAATGTAAAATAGTTGGTCTTCGGAGTACCACAGAATAGAATTCAAATCTCAACTCTGTCACTTGTTACTTCACCTCTCTAAAGGCTATTACCAGATAGAGATCTTTTATGAAAATCACCTGCCATGTAGGAGCTCAATAAGCAATAGCTAGGTAGCATTATGGGGAGGAGAGGTTCTAGGGCTTTTCATAAATTAAAAACATATTTTGCATTCTGAAAAGATTAAAGACAATATCTCTTATTCTAATTAGAAAACGCTATTGATCATTCTCAGGGCTAGTTCTTAGCACAAAAAAAAAGGATTTGATGTCTAACATCTTTATAAAATAGTAAGACAGACGGCCTACTCCTTCCATTTCTGAAACTCCTGAAACAACTTGTCCAATTTATTTAGTCAGAAAGTACTGTACTAAGTTTCCTGAACTTCCTAGCCATTCGACTTGGAAGATTCTAACAGGAATTTCCAAGACAGAAAAAGGCAAGGTGTGTTAAATCATAACTAAAAATCTACCCATTTCTCTCTTTTTAATTAGATTCTGATAGGAAGGCAACCAGATGATAACTTTTAACCCTTTCCACCTCCCACAGTCTATTAAATTCTCTTTTGAGATACTCTTCTTTATGAATAACTCCATTGGAACCCAACAGCTCCATTCTGGACCTTTCCCAAGAAAACCCCCAGGCACACAGAGAAACATACAAAAAGTACAAAAAAACAACGTTTAGGTCCCTAAAAATAATCACACAAGGAAACAAACTTCGGAATGTTTTTTTAAATATAAATTCGGATAAATGGTTTTAAATCCTGAGCACACAAAATAAATATGTCAAATATACTACGAAACCCCAAACAAAACCCACAAACCTTCCAAAGGAATGTTGCTTAACTTCCTTCTCACTTCTTGCATTTACCGAGTCTTAAGAAATGCTAAAACGTTCTCTCTCTCACCTCGGTTCCTTGCTCCCAATCTGCCACACTAATGCATTCAGCCCTCCATACGTGAAACCGTTTTATGAAAAAGAAACACGAAGCAGCAGATATGTGCTATACAAACACTAACCAAAACAAAAAACAAGCCACTCCTAACCCACCCCCAACATGCGGTAGAGAAAAAGGAAGGAAGAGTAAGCAGTAACCAGAGGGCAGACAAGACCGACAGAATCTCAGGTTTATAATTAACACATATCCAGCCAAGTACAAGGTACGCGGCAGCAGCTCCACTGCTGGGGACGCAGCGCGGAACCGACTGCGATGAGCTAGGGCCGCCGCGCACAGCTACCTGGCACCACGCGGACCCTGAGGGAGGCGGGGCCGCACCACCCGGCCGTACATCCCGCCCCCGGCCCCGCCCCCGGCCGTACGGGCACAGCGGCAGCGCCGCAGTCCCGGCGCGGAAGCCCGGGGCATCCGGGACCCCTTCCCGCCGACCGCTCCCCCTCGTCGCGCGGCCCCAAGCACGTACCTGCTTTGCAAACCGGAGCGCTCGGGCTCCTCCTCTCCGGGGAGCTTCGGCTCTGCTCCGGGGACTTCCTCCGGTGGCGGACGCGGGCTGGGGGTGGGGCCACGCTCACCTCACCGGTCCACAGGTGGGTGGGCGACGAGGAAGGCGACGATACGGTGCCCAGTAGCGTCGGCGGCGGTGGCGGCTGCGGCCGAGGAGGGCTCCCGCGAGCCCCGGGTGCGGCGCTGCGCGTGGGGCTGGTGCCCCGTGTGGAAGTCGCGGATGCGCCCGTCTGTGTGGCCACCGTGGGGCTGGTGCGAGCCGCTGCGCTCCCGGTACCGCGCGTGGGACTTGTGCTCCGCGAAGCGGTGCGTGGGCCCCCACCGCCGCCGCTGCTTGAAGGGCCTGAGGCGCCACCATAGCAGCCACCGTTGTTGTTGCCGCCGCTGCCGCCGCCGTTGTTCCGCGTGGGGCTGCCATGTTGCTGCTGCTGCTGTTTCAGCTGGAACGGAACCGTCGCCCTCATGGGCTGCAGGCGGCTCCCGGCTCCCCCGGCCGTGGAGCCCGCGCCGCTCCCGAGGGAGCCGGCTGGCGTGGGGGACCCATTGCGCCTCACCCGCTGGGACATGGTCCCCCCTCCCTGGTGACTGGGCGAGACGGGGGGGGGTGGGGAGGTAGTTGTTGTAGTGGTGTTGCAGGGGAGAGAATTCTCGAGGATGAGGACCGAAGGGAAGGCCCCTGCGACGGGGTGACGAAGCTGGAATCCGGGGTGCGGGGGATACGGGGGGTGCCGGAGCCGCGGCCGGCAGCAACGAGGTGGTGCAGCAGCAGCCGCCGCCGCTCCTCCTCATCGACAATAGTGTCTCCTCCGCTGCCCCCGCCCCCCGCAGCCTCCCATTGGCGTAGCGTCAGCCGCGCTCGAGCCACTCGACCGCGCCTATTGGCTGACAGCGGCTTGGGTCCTGGGCCCTCGGGGCCTTAGAGAGCTCGGGTTTGCTTGAACACCGTCTGCTCTTTAAAGAGAAAGAGGCCCGCCCCCCGGGGGGGGGGGAGTGAAGAACACACACCGTGTGTAAGTGTAGCGTACGCGCGCGTGAGTATGTGTACATGTGAGTGTACACGTACTCGCGCCTTGCCACGCGCGTCTTTCCCTTCCCACTGGGGGGAGCCCTGGGGACTCAGACTCTGGAATGTTGCCAAAATGAATGTCTAGAACCTGAGCGGTCCCCAGGGATAGATAGTCTGAAGTCGTTGCCGCATAACTCATTTCTTTACCACAGTATTAATTGGCAGGGGCCGTATACGCGCATCTCTGGCCTTTTTTCCTGATGTATTTGCTCTGTAGTAATTCCATAAACGTATGGACAGGGCTCAAAGGAAGATGAAATTTAATTTATATTGCTGGCATTTTACACACACACACACAAACTTTTATTTTTTTTTTTTGCCCTACAAAGAACCATATCTCGAGTTCAAATTACTGGTTAGAATGCGATTTCAGACTGTATCTATGGCGTCCAGTTACCAAATGCCATTTCTACCCTGTTACATCTCAAGTAATCAAGAATTTAATCAGCTGTGTCAGTTCCCTGCCATCTTGGAAAGAGGTCTGCTACGTATGTAAAGTGCTATAGTCTGCAAAGGGTCCTATTTTATCTTCACAATGATTATCTGAGATAGAAGTGGGCCATCCACCCATGTGTTTATCTAGTCAAGAAAATAGGTCTTTGTAGTATGGGCAAGCACTCCGAAAGGCAGGCAGTAACACTAGTTCTAAAGTGACCTAAAGAACTCCTCATTAAGACAGAAAGAATAATGGGACTGCACCTCACCCACTCACTTCCCCAACTGCAGATTGTCTTTCTGGGGCCTCTTTTCCCTTAAATATTTTATTAGATAAACATTCTAGATAGATTTCACCTTGTAAAAATGTGGTAGAGGAGAACACAATATGACTCAGTCTGGACTTGAAAATTATTCTGGATCCCTTTGCACCGTGGTGGAAAGGCTTTACAACCCTAGAAAGGAGATGCAGATCCCATATCCACTTCTTACTACTCCTTGAGCAGATCGTGAGCCAGTTTCCTTATCTGTAGAATGCAATTAATGCCATTTCCTTCTTACAATTATGATTATTAATGAAGGGTCAAATGAAAATAGGGTGTGTAGATGGTGCTTGTGCTGGTTTGAAATGATGTATGTACCCTAGAAAAGCCATGTTTTAATCCTAATCCCATTTTGTAAAGGCAGCCATTTCTTCTAATCCCAATTCAATATTGTATGTTTGAAACTGTAATTAGATCATCTCCCTGGAGATGTGATTTAATCAAGAGTGGTTGATAAATTAGATTAGATGGAGGTGTGTCTCCACCCATTTGGGTGGGTCTTGATTAGTTTCTGAAGTCCTATAAAAGAGGAAACATTTTGGAGAATGAGAGCAATTCAGAGAGAGCAGAGCAGAACAACCTAGCCAAGAGAAGCACAGTCCACCAGCCAGCGACTTTTGGAGATGAAGAAGGAAAATGCCTCCCAGGTAGCTTCAAGAAACAGGAAGCCAGGAGAGGAAGCTAGCAGATGACACTGTGTTTCCCATGTGCCCTTCCGGATGAGAGAGGAACCCTGACTGTGTTCGCCATGTGCCCTTCCACTGGAGAGAGAAACCCTGAACTTCATCGGCCTTCTTGAACCAGGGTGTCTTTCCCTGGATGCCTTAGATTGGACATTTCTATAGACTTGTTTTAACTGGGACATTTTCTTGGCCTTAGAACTGTAAACTAGCAACTTATTAAATTCCTCTTTTTTAAAGCCATTCTGTTTCTGGTATATTGCATTCCAGCAGCTAGCAAACTGGAACAGTACTCAAAACTTTCAGATGTGATTCAGAGGCCCACATCTTTCCTTACCAGCCATTCCCCTTTATCCTCCCTTCTCCCCCACCACAGGGAGAGCCCCAAGCCTTAGTCTAGGAACCTGCCTTAAGTGGCTAGTGCTCTAAATACACCTGACATGACTACCTGTTCCCCTCAAGCTAGAATGAAGGAAAAAAAAGCTTCTTACTTGGCAGACCACATGCAGGAAACTGCGGACAAGATCCGTGCAGAGAGCTAAATCTGCTTTTAAAACAATGGGTAGGAGGAAAGATAAGATTTTAAATAGGGTGTCATGGAAACTGTATCTTACACTTTCCCCTGCAGAAAGTAAGATCTCAATACGTATTTACTGAATTAAACTGAAGGAAGTCTTGTAGTCCTGGTGACCTAGCTCACGTAACTGCTTTTGGTGTTGCCAAACTAGAGACTTATTTGTTGATATCCAGAGACTTTTAGGTCTTCTAACCTAAAGAACTTATTTTAGCAGAAAAAGTTCATTGAGGTGAAGAGTTAAATGTGCTTGGCTCAATTATGAGTTCTTGTGGAGCCAGTTCACCTTTTGCTTTTAGCCATGTTTCCTGCAGAAACTCAAATGGTTCATCTCCAAAATATACCTCTTTTTCATCTTGACAGCTTACCTCCCTAGTCGGTTAGGGCTTAACTTTAAACAAATGAGAGCACTGCACCTGAAGCACATATTAACCATTTCAGCCCCCCTTTTACTGAAGGATGTTTGTGAAGACTTGCAAATAAAAGCTTTGAAAGTATGAAACCATCAAAGAATGCTTTAAAAAAATGACTTGTATATCTTAGAACTCATCTCTTTTGAAAATCCGATAGCAATGTATAAAAGCATCATTAATATTTACCCTTGACTTCAACTGTTGTTAAAAATTCAAAGCAAATAATGTACAATAAGATGATGAATTAGTCTTCAGTTTGGTAGGTTATCTATGAAGAGAGTCCTTGTAATTCAAGGATCAACGAAATAAATGTCTTCCTCTAATTTAATTCTGCTTTTCTTAGGATATAATGCAAATTTTCCATTTTCTTTCCAAGGTTGAAATGTGACCTATGAAGAAGTTGTAGACCAGAAGCAATGTATTGGAATTGGTTTGTCTATATTTAAATTCCCAAAGGCAATATTATTGGTAGGCTAATTTGCTCATGTGCTTTTTTAACTCTTTAAAATCATATTGTTATGTAAAAGGATGATAGGTTCTGCAAAAAAGTTTACCTTCCTATAGCTTTTAATCTCCTTCTGTAGTTTTAATAGAACCAGGCATATCCATCAAAAAATTTCTAAAATAGTACTGCATGGAACATTATATCACTGCTAAAATGATAATCATGAAATCATAAATTACTTTCACTTTTAAACAAGAAAAATCAAAATTATGTATCTATTATAAATGTGACTTGGTAGTTAGGTTCAGGTATAAACTTGGCCAAGTGATGATGCCCTGTTGTTCTGTTTCTCTAGCCCTAAATCCTCAGCGTGTGAAATTCGTCTATGGCTGATTACATTTGCAGTCAGCTGGGGAAAGTACCTTCCACAATGAGTGAGGTTTAGTTTGATTAGCTGAAGGTTTAAAAGAGGTCAGAGGAGAGCTCAGTTCAGCATACCTCAACTAAGCACTCCCAACTCAGCCCAGATGTTTGGAGATACAGAAAGGAATCATCCCCGGGAAAGCCATTGGAACCCAGAAGCCAGACGAACTGGTAAGGCTAGTAGACATCACTGTGTGCCTTCCCATGTGATCGAAACTCAGATGAAAGTTAGCTGCCTTTCCTCTGAAGAACTATAAATTTGTAATTATATAAATCCCTTTATTAAAAGCCAATCCATTTCTGGCATGTTGGATTCTGGCAGCTTTAGCAAACTAAAACAGTGACATGCAAAAACACTTAGAAGCTATAAACAAATATTGGAAGGTAAAATACTGAAATGAAAAGAATATATTCATTTTTAAGTAAAATTTTGGGGGGTTATTTTCCAAGAAATGTTGATACATGGTTTCCTAATAAAAGGGGGAAATTATCAGAATTTATATTGTTCTCTATTTAAAATGTGACTGCTACTTCACTGAGACTTTCATATAAAACCATTTCTTTAAGACTTTACATAGCACCACACATTCCCAGATGTTCCTATTCCATCTCTAACTACTCCTCCGTCACTTTTGCTGGCTTCTTCTCAGTCTGACCCATAAATGGTGGTAGTACCTCAGGACCCTAGCGAAGCCTGTCTCTCTCCACTCACTCCCTATTCTGATAGCTTCATTTATGAGTGTCAAATTCTACTGATCATCACACTGACAACTATACAACTGCCTGCTTAGTCTCTTGTATATCTCACAGGTGCCTCAAACCTTGTCCACAATTGAATTCACTGTCTTCTCACCACCCACCCACTACCACCATCTGGCTCCTCTTTCAGTTTTTCTTCATCTCAGTAAATGGCACCACCAACTTGGTGGTCTAAATCAAAACCCTGGAAGTCTGTCTCTTCCCTCCTCACACCAAGCCCATTGGATTACCATAATTTATCTACTCTCTACTCTAATTCCTAAATTTCCTGTGAATCCATCACTGCTCTGCAGACCTATCATCTCCTCTAGCCAAGCTGCTATCATCTCTGGCCTGCTCTCTTAACACCCAACCAGTCTCCCAAGATCATCTCTGCCTCACTCCACCTCTTCAGACTCCCCACTCCACACCCGTAACCCACTCCCCCAACATCTCTAGTTGTCTTTTAAAAACACAAACCTTATCACTTAACTGCTTCAAGCTTTCCATTTCTCTTAGGACAAAAGTCCAAACCATATGACTTATCATACCTTCCACAGACACACCCCTGCCACTTCTTCTTCTCTAGGCTCCAGCTTATTTAATTTTCCCAAATACCCCACACTCTCATTATGAGGACTTCATGCTTGCTCTTTCTTCTTCCTAGAATGCTCCTCATTCATCATTTGGCCAATTCCTGGCCAAATTTTTTGGTCTCAAGAACTCTTGGATTGCCTCATTCCCCACTTAAGTTAACCTCCCCAGGTTTACAATAACATTATACTTCCCTGTTGTAGCCGTCACAACATGATTACTTGTTCAGTATCTCTCTTTCCTGCTCAACTTTAAGCTCCACAAAAGCTTATTTGTTCACTAAACAAATATTCATTGAGTCCCTTCTATGTGCAGAGCATTGTGAGAGGCACTGAGTTTACAGTGATGGACAACCTCAAAGTTCCTTGTCCTCATGGACTTACATCTGCCCAAGACAAACAATGAGCCAGAAAACAAAGCTTTTGTATGCATACATATGTAAGCACACGCATATAAATCATCAACTGCCAAGCTCTGTAAAGGAAACCATAGAGTATCACGAAAGAGAACAATGGGGATCTAGCCAAGTTAGATGGTGAGAAGATCTTTCCGAAGAAGTGACATTTAAGATGAGACATATAAGAATGAGCCATCCGTGAACATACATTCCAAGCAGAAGGAATAGCTGTGTGGAGCCTAAGAAAGAAAAGAGCTCCATGTGTTTAAGGAAACAAAGAAGGCCAGTGCTAGCTAAGGAGAGAGTAGTTCAGAGATGAGATGGTAAGGTAGATAGAGGATAGTTGGTATAGAGATTTTTAGGCCCTGGTAAGGGATTCAGATTTTATTCTAAGTACATACTTCATTTTAATAAAGCCTGGCCCATTCGCTGCATGTATCGGCATAGAGTCTCATTCTAAAAAAACAACAGATTCCAAAAATAGAAACGAAAGCAGTCTAATATTTCCCAGAACCTACGAAATAAATATGAAAGGGAAATTTCTGTGCATGAGCCACAGTAAACAATTTTCATCTATCTCTTCAAATTCTATTCAGTACAGCACAGCAGCAGTCAATCTCTCTTCTCTCTGAAGATTAAAACAAAACAAAAAACAAAACTCTAGCCCAGATCTGGAACTGGCTCTTCTTTTTTTTTGTATAGTTCTCCCAGCTTCTCAGGTCCATTCTTTCTCCTTGAATAACTTTCTGCTCTTTCTAATGTAAATCAACCTGTCCCTGTGAACCTTACCATTTCTGCATCTCTACCAAATTATCCTGATAGGCACAACAGAAGCCCCAAAGCCCAGGGGTGGAATCTTCCCAAGAAATTGTGGTAATGAAAAAAATACTTGAATTTCAATTTTATTTGGTTTATGCTGTGACTTTTACATTGGGGATCCATCTGACTACTGTATAGGTATGGCTTATAAGGGAGCAAGAAGAAGCAAGGAGAGAGTGAATAGGCTATAGCAAAGAAGTCTGAGCAAGGGAGATAGCAGAGAGGGAGAAAGAATGGATGATTCAATATCTACCTTTTAGGTAGAACTGACTTGTTTTGCAAATGATAGGAAATGAAGAGGAGAGAGCAGAGGGGGATGTCTGGCAGGTTTCTAGCCAGAATGGGGAAGAATGGAGGAAAAAAAGTCTTGAGATCTAAATTTGTTAAGTTCTGGGCATATTAAGCTTGAGTTTCTTATGAATTATCCAAGAGACGTCATCAGAAAGGCTTTTCAAGTTCAGAGAGGTCAGATCCGGAGATAAAAATTTGGGAGTCTTCAGTATGAGAAAATGAGATCAACTAAGGATTTACAGCTACTTCTCGGCTGTAGCCAGCTAAGTGCTCAAAAAGATCATTTAAGCTCTTGTCTGTTTTGTTCAACCTTGTGTCTTCATGTTTGGCAGAGTAGTACATGGTAGGTGTTCAGGAATTTCTTGTGAATGAATGAATGATTTAGCAACTGTACCATTCACAGTCACAAAGGAACACAGTGATTTCAATCTCATGTCTTTTAGATTTTAGAACCAATCTGCTTCCACCATCAAACGGTACTCCAGTTCAAAAACCTGGTGAGAAAGACATGTATGTGTTATACCATTTTATAAATGAGGAAACTAAAGCAGAGAGAGATTAAATGACTTTTCTAAAGCTAGAACTCTGGCCTTTTGACTCCCACACAGCGTTCTTTTTCACCCTAGTACAATGACTTTCAACAGACTAGAAATTGCTCTAGATATTTTGCATATACCTATTAACATATACTGTGAAGAAAGAAAAAGAAAATAAATTAGGTTTGGAATTGGTATTTCCGCTATTTACATATGCTGCTTAAAATTATTTCTACTTTTCTGTCAGGCAAGCTTCCATAAAGATTCAACTCAAAAATCACCCTCTATATGGTCTTTTCAGTCTTCAAAGGCAAGATATTGACTCCCTTTGTTCACTGACATTGTGCTGTCAGAGATATAATACCCACTGTACCAGCAGCTTTTATATCTTTTCAGAAACTCTTAACATCTATATATTTAACGATATATTCATAATTAGAAAAATGCTTGATATAGAACAATATGCATGACCAATAGTGTTTTTCTTTTCTTTTTAAGGAATATATTTATATACATTCTTCTATGGGCATATTCTATATTCTATATGGGCATAGAAGAATATCTCTGAAAATTATTTCAAGAAAGTAGTCTCTGAAAATGGGAATTGGGAGGGAAAGGGGTGAGAGAAAGATGTCCTTTTTTATATATGTTCTTTGTGCTTACTATTTGGGTTTTTTAAAAGCAAGTTCACATATTATTTTAGCAAAAAAAGTTAATGTAAAAAAATTAATCTGAGAAAACAATGAGGTTATTTTGGTAAACACTAAAATTTGAAATTGGGGTTTATAGATAATAACTGTATTATCCAAAATATTTCTGTATTTAAATTGACTATTGTATAAAAGCAATATTTCTGCAAACTTTTTTTTCAAACCCAAATAAAATTAACTGATTTTTTTTTTGTCATTGACTACATTTTCAGTGCTCTTCCCAAAACCCTTAAAAGAATACTCAAACCTTTCTGAAATTGATTAGAGATTTATCTTTCCTTTAACATCCAAATGGAGAATTCTGTTCTCTTACTCCAACTGAATTAGGATATGCTCTAAGCCTTCTACATAGCCTGGAATTTACCTTTACTTCTTGGCTGTGCATGTATCTCATGTTCCCTAAACCCAAGATCTTCCTTTTTCATTTATTTGCTTGATTTTTCTTTTGTTTTATAATAGCTTCCTAAGAAAAAAATGCATTGAAGATAAAATTTAGAGACATTGTATGTTTGCACATGCCTATTCAACCCTTATATTTGATTGCTGATTTAGCTTGGAAATGAGGTTTCTTCAGGATTTTAAAGATATTGCTCTAGTACCCATTTTTAGTTAGATTTTTTGTCTTTTTGTTACTGAGTTCTAGGAGTTTATATATTCTGCATATTGAACCCTTATCAGGCATGTGGTTCCAAATATTTTCTCCCATTCTGTGGGTTCTCCTTTTACTTTCTTGGTAATATCCTTTGATGCACAAAAGTTTCTCATTTTGATGAAGTCCAATTTATCAACTTTTAAAAAAAATTTTAATTCTTTTTTAAAATATAACAACAAACACAAACATTCTTAACTTTTGATCATTCCATTCTGCATATATAATGAGTAATTCACAATATCATCACATAGTTGCATATTCATCATCATGATCATTTCTTAGAACATTTGCATCAATTTAGAAAAAGAAATAAAAAGAGAAAAGAAAAAAAATTACACATACTGTACCCCTTACCCCTCCCTTTCATTGAGCACTAGCATTTCAATCTAAATTTATTTTAACATTTGTTCCCCCTATTATTTATTTTTATTCCATATGTTTTACTCATCTGTTGATAAGGTAGATAAAAGGAGCATCAGACACAAGGTTTTCACAATCACACAGTTACACTGTGAAAGCTGTATCATTATACAATCATCTTCAAGAAACAGGGCTACTGGAACACAGCTCTACATTTTCAGGCAGTTCCCTCCAGCCTCTCCATTACATCTTGAATAACAAGGTGATATCTATTTAATGCATAAGAATAACCTCCAGGATAACCGCTGGACTCTGTTTGGAATCTCTCAGCCATTGACACTTTATTTTGTCTCATTTCGCTTTTCCCCCTTTTGGTCGAGAAGGTTTTCTCAATTCCTTGATGCTGAGTCCACTCATTCTAGGGGTTTTCTCAATCCCTTGATGCTGAGTCTCAGCTCATTCTATAATTTCTGTCCCACATTACCAGGAAGGTCCACACCCCTGGGAGTCATGTCCTACATAGACGGGGGAAGGCAGTGAGTTTGCTTGTTGTGCCAATTTATCAACTTTTGATGTTGCTTCTGCTTTTGTTGTAAAGTCTAAGATTCCATTGTCTAATATAAGAGATTAAAGATGTTCCCTTTTGTTTTCTTCTGGGAGTTCTATAGTTTTAGCTCTTATATTTAGGTCGTTGATCCATTTTTGGATTAATTTATATGTGGTATGAGGTAGGGATTCATTCATTTTTTTGCATGTGGACATCCAGTTTTCCTGGCACTGTTTGTTGAAAAGACTATTCTTTGCCCATTCAGTGGAGTTCACCCCCCTGTAAAAAATCAGTTGGCCATACTGTGAAAGTTTATTTCTGAACTCATTTTTTTTTCTTAAAAGAAGCTGTGGATTACAGGACAATCATGCATAAAATTTTAAAAAATCATGCATACACCACCCCACATCCAACACTTGCGTTGGTGTGGAAAATTTGTTACAATTGATAACACTTTTTTGTAATTCTATTTTTTAACAGTATTTACATTTATTACACTTGAAGAAAGAGTATTAAAGTAGTACTATAACAACTTTTCATAGTTTACATAGAGGTATTATTTTCCCATATTCCCAACGTATTATTTTTTTTCATATATGTCTTTATTTTATTACTCTTTACCCATACAGCAAATAAAGATAGTGTCAGTCACATGGTTTTTACAATCACATGGTCACATGATAAAAGCTATATAGTTATACAATCTTTATCAAAAATCAAGGCTGCTGGATTACAGTTCAACAATTTCAGGTATTTCCTCCAGCTATTCTGATACACTAGAAACTAAAAAGAAATATCTATACATAGCAAGTCAGTAATCATAATCATTTGTTAATCCTAATTTCTTAGTTACACCTCCTCCCTCTCATTTGATAATTTTCTCTATCTTCAGGGATATCTGGACAATGACCATTTTAGATTCTTCAAGCTGGAAAGGGGTGTCAACCTTTTGGGGTAGAGAAAGGAAACTGGTTGATGTTCTCGGTATTGCTGAACTCTTAATTCAGTTCCATTGGGCTATATATCTGCCTTTGTAGCAGTAATATTCAAGTGTCAAGTTGGCTAGGTGATGGTATGCAGTGTTCTGTTGCTCTGGACTTAAGTTATCAGCATGTGAAATTTATCTATGGCTGATTACATCTACAGTTGGCTAAGGGGAGTGCTTCCACAATACATGATGTTTTAATTTATTCAGCTGTAGGCTTAAAAGGAAGGGTCAACAAAGAGCAATGGAGCTCAGCACAACCCAGCCCAACTGAGCTCAGGGTTCAGAGCCAACATAGACCCAGACGTTCGGAGATGCAGATAGGAGGTGCCCAGGGGAGAGCCATTTGATCCCAGAAGCTGGGAGGGAAGGCCAGTAGACATCACCGTGTACCTTCCCATGTGACAGAGGAACTCATATGAAAGCTGCCTGCCTTTCCTCTAAAGAACTGAAAATTTGTAGCTAAATCAATCTCCTTTATAAAGACCAGTCCATTTATGGTATATTGCATTCCTGCAGCCTTAGCAAACTAAAACAGGCCTGTGCCAGTACCACACTGTTCTAATTACTGTAGTTTTGTAATAATAAGTTTTAAATTTAGGAAGGGTGAGTCATCCAACTTTGCTCTTCTTTTCCTAGATGGTTTTAACTTACCCTTCCATATGAATTTGATAATTGGTTTTTCCATTTCTGCAAAAAAGATTGTTGAATTTTTATTGAAATTGTGTTGAATCTATAAATCTCTTTGGATAAAATTGGCATTATAACAATATCTAGTTTTCCAATCCATGAACCACAGAATGTCCTCCCATTTATCTGCTACTTCCTTTATTTCTTTCTGCAATGTTTTACAGAAACATTACAGATATCCATGTAAAAGTGCTTTACACCATGGTTAAATTTATCCACAGATAATTGTTTCTTTTAGTTGAATAGTAGATTGAGTTGTGTAACCCAGAATTAAAAAAAAAAAAATGTCCTTAATCTAATCTCATTCCTGTGGTTGTAAACTATTTGGAAACAGGACCGTTTAAAGATGGTATATTTAGTGAAAGTGTGGCCAATTGAATCAGGATGGAGCTTAATCCTATTAGTGAAGGCCTTACAAAGAGAAAGCCTTGAGAATGAGCCAGAAGCCAGCTGGAACCCTGAAAAGAAAAGAGAGGATCTCATTATATGGAAGGAAAACCAAAGAACCCAAAAGATTCCTACTCTTCTAGAATACACCAAACTAGAAAAAAACAAGCTTTACTGCCTCTGAAACAGTGACACAATAAATTTCCATTGTTTAAGTCAACCTGTGTGTACTATTTGTCAGAGCAACTGGTAAACTAAGACAGTTTCTATTGTAAATGGATATTTTTCTTGATTTCTTTAGTTGTTTTAAGCTGTATGTACCCCAGAAAAACGTTTGTGTTTTTTTTTTAAGTCTAATCCATTTCTGTGGGTATAAACCCATTGTAAGTATGAACTTTTGATAAGGTTACTTCAGTTAAGGTGTGACCCACATCATTTGGGATGGGCCTTAATCCTCTTGCTGGAGTCCTTTATAAATGGAATGAATACAGATAGAGAGAGCCATCGAAGTAGGAAACTAAAAGCAGTGAACCTGGAAGAGAAGGCAGAGACCAGAAGATGCTTCTCTGTGCCTTGTCATGTGGTAAAAGAGCCAAGGATCATCGGCAACTGTTCTTCAGGAAGAAAGAATCACCACAAGGATGCCCTGATTGGACATTTTCTTGGCCTCAAACTGTAAGCTAATAAATTCCACTTGTTTAAGCCAACCTGTTTTGTTGTATTTGCTTTAAGCAGCCTAGGAAACTGAAACAATTTCCTTTTCAGATTGTTTATTACTAACACATAAAAACACCATTGATTTTTTTTACTGAGAAATCGTCACACACATACAGCCCATACATGGTACACAATCAATCAGTGGCTCACAATATCATCACATACTTGTGTATTCATCACCATGATCATTTTTAGAACATTTACACACTTCAGAAAAAGAAATAAAAAGAAAAAAGAAAAAAATGCATACATCCCATACTCCTTACCCCTCCCTCTCATTGACCACTAGTGTTTCAGTCTACCCAATTTTTACCCTTAATCCCCCCCATTATTTATTTATTTATTTAATGCTAATTTTTTTACACAACTGTCCACACCCTGGATAAAAGGAGCATCAAACACAAGGTTTTCACAATCACACAGTCACATTGTAAAAGCTGTATAGTTATACAATCATCTTCAAGAATCAAAGCCACTGGAACACAGTTCAACAGTTTCAGGTAGTTCCCTCCAGTCACTCCAATACACCATAAACTAAAAAGGGCTATCCATATGAAAACACTACTGATTTTGTATGTTACTCTTCTACCTGTCACTTTGCTTAATTTGTTTATTAGCTCTAGTATTTTGTTGTGGATTTCTCAGGATTGTCTGTATATAGGGTCATGTCATCTGCAATTTGGATGCCTTTTATTTCATTTTCTTGCCAAATTGTTCTGGATAGAACTTACAGTACAATGTTGAATAACAATGGTGATGACAGTGGGCATCCTTGTCTTGTCCCTAAGCTTAGAGAGAGCACTTTCAGTCTTTCACCCTTGAGTATGATGGTACCTATGGGATTTTCATATATGCTGTTTATCATGTTAAGGAAGTTTCCTTCTATTCCTAGTTTTCTAAGCGTTTTTTTTTTTTTTTTAAATCAAGAAATGGTGCTGTGTTTTGTCAAATGCCTTTTCTGTATTAATTGAGATGGTCATGAGGTTTTTTTCCTTCATTCTGTTAATGTGGTATATTTAATTAACAGATTTTCTTTTGCAGAACCATCTTTGCATACCTTGGGATAATTCCCATTTGGTCATCTTTTAATTCTTCTAATGAGCTATCAGATTTGATTTGCTAGTATTTTGTTGAGAATTTTTTCATCTATATTCATAGGGATGTTGGTCTGTAATTTTCTTTTCTTGTGATATCTTTATTTGGCTTTAGTATTGGGATGATGCTAGCCTCACAAATGAATTAGGGAGTATTCCCTCTTCTTCAATTTGTTGAAAAAGTCTGAGCAGGATTGGTATTAATTCTTCTTGGAATATTTGGTAAAATCCACCAGTGAAGCTATCTGGTCCTATGCTTGGGAGGTTTTTGATTACTGATTCAATTCCTTTACTTGTTTTTGATCTGTTGAGGTGTTCTCTTTCTTCTTGATTCAGTGTAGGTAGTTTGCATCTTTCTAGGAATTTGTCCATTTCATCTAGTTTATTTAATTTCTTTGCATGCAATTCTTCACAGTATTCTCTTTTAATTTTTTATTTCTATGGGGTCAGTAGTTATGTTCCCCCTTTCATTCCTGATTTTAATTGTTTTGTGTCCTCTCTTTTTCTTTCATTCCTGATTTTGGTTGTTTTGTATCCTCTCTCTTTTTCTTTGTCAGTCAAGCTAAATATTTGTCTGTTTTATCAATCCTTTCAGAAAATTATGTTGATTTTCTCTATTTTTTTTTTCCTATTCTCTACTTCATTTGTTTCCACTCTAATCTTTACTATTCCCTTTTTTTCCTGCTCATTTTGGATTTAGTTTCCTCTTCTTTTGCTACTTTCTCCAGGTGTTAGGTCATTATTTCAGATCTTTCTTCTTTTTTAATGTATGAATTTAGAGCTATAAACTTTCCCCCAGGGCTGCCTTTGCTGCATCCAGGAAGTTTTGGTATGCTGTGTTTTCATGTGCTTTGAGATATTTCACAATTTCTCTTGTGATTTCTTCTTCTATCCTTCAATTGTTTAAATGATCATTTAATTTTCACATTTGGTGGATTTTCTAGTTCTTCCTTTGTTAATGGTCTCTAGCTTCATTTCCTTGTGGTTGGAGAATACATATTAGATCGTTTAAATATTTTTAAATATATCGAGGCTTCTTTTTAACCAAATGTATGGTCTATCCTGATAATGATCCATGTGCCCTAGAGTGTATCTGCTGTTGTGACTTAAGTGTTCTACACGTGTGTGTTAGGTCTAGTTGATTTATAGTATACTTCAAGTCTTCTATTTCTTTGTTGATTTCCTGTCTCAATATTCTATCTGTTATTAAAAGTGATGTATTGAGGTCTCTTGCTATTAATATAGAACTGTCTATTTCTCCCTTCAAATCTATAAATATTTGTTTCATGTTTTGGGGCTCTGCTGTTTTATATATATATATGTTTGTGTCCTTTGACCCTTATAATATTTTTTGTCTTAAAGTCTATTTTACCTAACACTACCCAAGCTATCTTTTGTTTGCTATTTGCATAGAATTTGTTTCCATCCTTTCACTTTCAAAAAATATGAGTCTTTGAATTTAAACTCACTTGTAAACAGCATATACTTGGGTCATGCTTTTTAATCCATTCTCCCAATCTCTACCATTTGACTGGGAAGTTTAATACACTTACATTTAAAGCAACCACAGACAATGAAGGACTTTCTTCTGTCATTATGCTATGTGATTCTTGTAATCTTATACGTTTTTATGTTCTCCTTAGTTCTCCCATTACTGCCTTCTTTCATGTTTATTTAATTTTTTGTAGGGAACTATGGTAGTTAGGTTCAGGTGTCAACTTGCCCAAGTGATGATGCCTCGCAGTTCTCTTGCTGTGGACTTGAACCGTCAGCATGTGAAATTCATCTATGGCTTTCTACATCTATAGTTGGCTAAGGGGAGTGCCTTCTGCAACGAGTGATGTTTAATTTAATTAGCTGGAGGCTTAAAAGAGAGAGGTCAGAAGACAGCTCAAAGCAGCGTGGCCCAAGCAGCTCAGCATACCTCATCTCAGCCCAGATGTTTGGAGATGAAGAAGGGAATTGCCCCAGGGAAAGCCACTGGGACCCAGAAACCAGGAGAGAAGGCCAGCAGACATCACCGTGTGACTTCCCATATAATAGAGAACCTCAGATGAAAGTTAGCTGCCTTTCCTCTGAAGAACTGTAGGTTTTTAACTAAATAAATCCCAGTTTATTGAAAGCAGATCCATCTTTGGTGTTTTGCATTCTAGCAGTTCTGGCAGATTAAAATAGGAACCATTTTGAGTCATGTCTCATTTCCTTCTGTGATCTTTTTCAGATATTTTCTCTGTGGTTACCCAGGGGCTTAAATGTAACATCCTAAATTTAAAACTATCTCATTTGATTTGATGTCAACTTAACTTAGATAGCATACACAAACTATGTTCTTTTATTCCTCTATCTCCCCACCTTTCTGTTGTTCTTGTCACAGATTACATATCTATTCACTCTGTGTCCCAAACCATAGATTTATCATTACTTTCATGCATTTTAGATATGCATATTAGATCCTATAAGAAGTAACAACTGGTGTTACATACCAAAAATGCAATACAGTAGTATACTGACTATATAATTACCCATGAAGTTACCCTTAACAGAAACCTTTATTTTTTTATGCTGCTTCTGTCTACTGTTTAGTATCCTTTCCTTTCCATCTGAAGAAGTCCTGTAGGGCAGGTCTACTAGTGACAAAGTCCTTTGTTTATCCAGGAATGTCTTAATATCTCCTTCATTTTTGAAAGACAGTTTTGATGGATATAAATTATTTTCTTCAAGCACTTTAAATAGATTGTCCCAGTGCCTTCTTGCCTCCATGGTTTCTGATGAGAAATCAGCATTTACTATTATTGGTGCTTCCATGTACATGACATGTGGCTTCTTTCATGTAGCTTTCCATATTCTCTCTTTGTCTTTAACAGTTTGATAATGTGTCTGGCATGGACCTCTTTGAGTTTATCTTGTTTGGGGGTTGTTAGGCTTCTTGGATGTGTATATTCATCTCTTTCATTAAATTTGAGATGTTTTCTACCATCATTTCTTTGAATATTACTTCTGCCCATCTCTCTCTTCTCCTGATAGTTCCATAATACACATATTAGTACTCTTGATGGTGTCCCACAAGTCTCTTAGGCTCTGTTCACTTTTTTCATCCTTTTTTCTTTTTGCCCTGCAATCCAAAAAGTTCCAATTGTCTTATCTTTGAGTTTACTGATTCTTTTGTTTCAGCTGTTGTGCACTTATTTCTATTTGTTTCTTTTTATAATTTGTATCTTTATGGAAATTCTCATATTATTAATATATCACTTTCCTGATATACTTTAGTTCTTTTTCTGTGTTTTCCTTTAGCTCTTTGAATATATTTAAAACTGTTTTTATTGTCTGATTTATGCAAATTTTGGTCTTCTTCCTTGATGGTTTCTGATATTTTAACTTGTTCCTTTGGATGGGCCTTTATTCCTTATTTATTTGTTTGTCTTATAATTTTTTATTGCACACTGTATATTTTAATATTTTATACTGTGTTAACCCTGGAGCTTAGACTCAGAGTGTCTTAAAGCTGGCAATCCTTTGTCCCAAGCCACTGTGATTTGATTGTTTCTTACACTGACTTAGTTGTCCACAAGCTGCTTCTACAGGTAGGGCAAGTTCTGGGATGGCAGAATGAATGTCCTGTTTCAGTCTTTAAGGTTGCCGCAAATATATGGGCACAGACATACATGCACCCCAGGATGCTTATAAGGGTTACTCTGCTGCTTCCAAAACAGGACCAGGAATCTGCACTGAGAGTGCAGGCTGGTTCCACACCATGTATGGTGGAGTGACCAGCAAGGGTGCCACAAGCTTTTCCCACCATTTATAAATTGCTGTTTTTTTTTTTTATTCCTCATTCACTCAGTTCCTGCAACCCTTTAACTATTTTCTGGAGCTCTGAGGAAAATGGCTTTGGAAGTTTTTGCTAGTTGTTCAAATATTCTGTCAGACAAAGGAACCTTGGGGCAACTCATGCTGCCATCAAGTCAACAAAATTTGAGCTTCTGCTATGTAGCAGATACAGTGTTATATACAGATATTCTACCAATGTCAATAAATATCTGTGAATGAATGATTTTTAACAGCACAAATGTCACAAATGATTACTGCTATGTTTTCTCAATATCACTTAGCCATTCTAGGATAGAAAATGAATTCAAAGGGCGGAGTACCAAATCACTATTTCCTGTTATACACAGTAGAGAGCTTAGCCCCCATTTATGTTCTTCCTGGTCAGCTGGGAGAAATAACTGAGAAATGGGCCCAGTGGGATGACTTGGGCAGTAACAAATGAATACACTTAACTGCTTACTCCCCCAATATAATGAAAAAGCACAGCTGATTCTTCACATGCAGTGAAAGTAGAGGCCTGCCCAGACTTGGTATTTAAAAGACTAAAATAAGGCTCCTTGCTTGACTCAGCTTCTAAATAGTCATTACACATGGGGTACAAAGACCTCTTCTTGAATATCTCTCTAGAGAGAAAAGAACTACAGAGAACTAGCAGGTCTGATCTATGAAAGATGACAGTCACTTATCATGGTGCATTGTTTTTTAAAATTTTTCTTAAAACAATGTCCTCTCTGTGCATGAATAAATTTTTTCTTTTTCTTTCACTTTTAGACTAAAGGGTGGGGTAAATATGACATAGAGAAGAGCGCAAGAAAGATTCAGAGGGTGAATCAAGTTATGGAGGAAACCAGAAGATGACAACTGATAAAGCAATGTCCTTTTAAAATCTTCTCCACTAACTCCATTTTAAGCACTTACAGTTCTGAGGGAGAGTTGCAGCAATAGATTACTTCTCAATATGTGCATGGTATACTAATAGTGAAGATGAAAAAGAGGAAACCAAAAGGGAAGTTAAAATTCATCCTTGATATGTTAGTTACTAATAAAATGGCAATTCCACTCTTCCCTGCTCACAACCCAAGCAGGTCAACACTACCCAAAGTCTTAGCTTCACTCCCTTTTCCCAATTTGTGGCATGATTTTTCCACAAGGATCTGTAAGACTGGCATTTTCAGTTAACTCATGACTTAAGAACTTCCCCCAGTTTCTCATCACTTCCCTCAGTGTGATTCTACTGACCCTTTAATCCTCTTTAACTCAGGTGCAGAGGACTTTCAAGCAGTAAATAACCTGAACCCAAACTTCCCCTTTCTTATTCTGGCAATTATAGTACTATCCTGCCAGGACTCTAGGTTCTAACACAGGGATAAGAGTTTTATTGATAGTTAATACATATTGAGCACTCACTATGTGAGAGACGCTGTGCTGAGCACTGTACATGCTATTCCACATTTATGCCTTACAGCAACCCTATACACGGGCACTGTTTTTATTATCATTTTTATGGATGAGGAAAAGGAGAGTTGGAATCTTTATAGATTGTTCAGGAGCACATAGCTAAGAAGTGCCAGAGACTGGATAAAATCCCAGGGAGTCTGAATCTGGAGGCAATATTCCTAACTACTACACTTGGGTAATTTTCTTCCTCTGCTTTGGAGAGGCAATGTATATAGTATATTTTGGACCAGAGTGCCTGGGTTCAAATCCTGGTTCCTCGCTTAACAGCTGTATGCTCTGAAGCAAGTTATTTAACGTCCCCTCATATGGTTCTGGGGAGATTTGAACCCATTAATTCAAGAAACAAGCTCTTGGGCCAGTGACTGGAACATAGTAAATACTCAGTGGACGTCGGCTGTTATTACTGTCCAAGCCTTGGTCAAGCCCTGCTAAGTGGTTCCATTTCACTTAATCACAATTCATTTCCAAAGCTGTAGTTCTAACTTGAGCCCCGTCACTAACATTTCCATATTAATTTATACATAACAGAAAGATTAATTCTCCTCAGAATCTCACCTACCAGTTCTGTGCTCAAGAGCCTGCTGTGGCTCCCTATAGAAAATTTTATCAGATCCAAATTCCTCAGCTTGGCCTTAGGTCAGGTGTATTTTTACAAAATTCCCTTGTTGAGCTTCCTTATTCTCTCCCTACTCAAACTCTTTTTATTTTTTTCCCCAAACCCTTTTTACACAGTTTACTACATGATCTTTTAGTTTACATTTTATGTGTTTTCTAGAATATGACTTGGTGGGGCTTTCTTAACCATTTAAACCCTTTGTAAAATTGTCCCTGGGTTCTCTAGAGAAGTATGTTAATGTACTGAATTAAATTTGCAATGACTACTCTTCTAAGAAACCTTCACTAATTAACTCTACCCTAGCTTGACCATTCCAATTAACTCCTAACCATACCTGGAAATATTCTGGATAATGTTAATTTGTACTTGTTTGTGAGTGAATAGTTTTTTAATGCATTTTCCAAGTCTCTTCTCAGCAATTGTTTAGCCCCTAAAGGCCAGAGATTGTGGTTTCTCTTCCTTTTCAAACTTTCCTTCATGCTTAAGGCTAGTGTTTCATAAATACTGTTGAGTGACTGAGGCATGAAACAGTTGATGCTAGAGAGAGAGGTCTTTTAGAGACCATCAAAATAATGTGACATTCAGCCTTTTGGTCCCTTAAATCCAGGTAACAAATAGCTATGCATTGTGCAGCTTTGCAAATTAGGGCAGTTTTCAGAATAAGACAAGTCTGCCGCTGACACATAGAGCATCCTTTCAACAACAGCCAAGAAGGCTGATCTCTTGATTCTCTGTTCCTGGGTGTGTAGACATGCAGGCAGAAGAAGGCAAGGGATAGGCTGCCATGACATGTCTAGAGGACTTTACTGAGACACCATAAACCAGAAACCCTATAGTGGGGAGAGGACTCAGGCAACTAATTCCCTGTCATCTGCTATCGTAGAGTCAGCAACCTGGCAGCTTTCCCTCCCACTACTTAGAAAAAATATTCCCCTTTCCAGGGATCTTCCTGGATTTCTGATCTTTAGAAGACCCTACAACCTCTCTCCCAATTCCAAGAAGCAAAAAAAAGATAGGATTCAAATGAAAATAGGATCACTCTAGCCAAGTGATAGAGGGGAGGAGGTCTGGAGATTTTTCAAAGTAATGCTTTAAAAGGGACCCAAAGGAACTCAGTCAGATCACCTTTAACCACTGAGCCAATTACTTCCTTGGTAGAATGATAATTCAAAAACAATAATTGAAACCACTGAAATGAAAATGAAATTGTTCCAGTCATACCAAATACAGAAGAGAATGCCTGGCAACATTTACACAAAAAAGGTAAAGTTAATCATATTTCGCAGAGAGTAGGTGCACTCTTCTTTTACTTTAAAAATAGAATTCAATCATTCATAATTCAAATATAGAGGCAGATAGAATCACAGAATTTTAGAGCCAAAAACATTTTAGAGTTCACATAGTTCAAATTCCATATTTTACAGATGAGGAAACTGAGGCACACAGAGGAAAAGTAACTTTCCCAAGTACCCTCTCCTGGGAATCTTAAATGTTTTCATATCTGTTGAGGATTCTCAAATCTACAGGATTCTCAAGACTTGTTAGGGTATAAACAAGGTGTTTAATATAAGATTCCCACTCTATTGAAAGACTAGATTTTTAAGTTCTGCTGTTGCTGTATTCTACTACTTATACAGGTATCACCACGCTAAATCTCTCACCTTTCCATGTTACAGCTCAGAGAGTAGCTACAATTCTGTTCATCAAACAACAATTTTAATGGCCATGTGGGTATATTATGCAAAGCAAAAGCTTACATGTGGAGTCATGTACACGGGTAACCACAGGTTACTTTATTATGTCTCAACTTAGGTGTTGTCCTTTTGTTCCAACAGTGCCTATTTTGTGCATAAATCCCCCAGCTTCAGAAGCGGGGTAAAGGGGAGGAGTAGTAGGCCTACAAAAAAATAACTTGGGTGGCAGGTCCATCCTCTGGGGAAAAAACAGGCTTTGAAAGACAAATGCCTGTTTATCAATATTCCCATTAATTAGAAAGGAATAGGCACTCTCAAACTCCATAGAGATAAGGACACTGAATATAATCACCCTCTTCTCTTTTTCGGAACTACTCTATCTTAAAATTTTCTTTCCAACTTTGAAAACAGAGTTCAGAGTTTTTCTGATCCTAAGCCCTAAACCGAGATGAATCATTCAGTCATAATGCCAGTGGCTTCAGCAATGTCTTATGATTAAGTGAAAATCTTTCCAAACAGCCTCTAAAAAGGAGTAAAAGTACACTGAGCACTTCATTGCACATTAAATGAGCAGACCATTACTATATAGGGTCACACAGACACAGTAAAGAACACTGAGTAAGCTTTCACATCCCTGTAAGACTCACCTCAGTAGCTGGAAAGCAGAAATGGCTAAGGGTAAAGCACATGACTAGAGAACTGTTCTCTAAGATACACTTTAGGCACAGGGTAAAGTATTTTCCCCTCTTCTTTTTTGATGTATGTGTGTTTTGGAGGAGTGGACAGTTTAAAATATTACACAAACTTGTGGAAAAAATTAAAACACATAGTTAAGCAATAAATAAATAAGAAAATCACCCATTATCATGTCCTAAATATAATTGATGTTACCTTTTCCAGACTTTTTTCTGTGCATTTCTATATGTATTTCAAACACAGAAGACAAAAGAATTGCAGTACACCTTTTGTGTTGTAGCCTGCTCTTTTTCCTTAGCAACGTAGATAATGAAACTCCATGTCATATATATCTCTAGGGCCATTTCTTAAAAGACAGTTTTATTCACACACCATACAATACATCCAAAGTGTACAATCAATGGCTCTTGGTAAAATCACCAAGTTGTGCATTCGTTGCCACACTCAATTTGAGAGCATTCTCATTGCTCCAAAGAGAAAAAATTCCCATACTCCTTGTGCCCCCTAATCTTGACACTTAGCATTGGTATATAGTACCTTTGTTACAATGGATGCAAGAATGTTACAGTGTTACTGTTAACTATAGTCCTTGGTTTGCATTATTTGTGTTTCTCTCATATACCACCCTATCAGTAACGTCTTGTATTAGTGACGTACATTTGTCCTAGTTCATGTAAGAACAGTCTGATATTTGTACAATTAACCACAGTCATCATCCACAACAGGGTTCACTGTTATGCAGTGCCATGTTTCATCCTCTAGCTTTCCTTCTAGTGACATACATGACTTAAATTTCCCCTTTCAACCATAAGCACACCGATAATTCAGCACTATTAGTTACCCTTACAGTAATGTACCACTAAAACCTCTGTTTCCAAACATTTACAATCACCCTTATTAAACATTCTGACATATTAAGCAGCCACTCCCCATCCTCTAGCCTCATTCTATCCCCTGATCCCCTATACTCTAGATTTTTTTAAATTTTATTTATTTATTAAATTAAAAAAATTAACAACAAACGAACAAAACACTCTTAACATATGATCATTCCGTTCTACATATATAATCATATACTCTAGATTTTATGTCTATGGGTTTACATATTATAATTAGTTCATGTTAGTGAGATCATACAATATTTCTTTTTGTATCTGACTTATTTCACTCCACATAATGTCTGCAGAGTTCATCCATGCTGTTGCATGCTTCAGGACCTCATTCCTCCTTACTGCTGAATAATATTCCAGCATACATTTATTTTATTTATCCATTCATCCATTGATGGAGACTTGGGTTGTTTCCGTTTTGTGGCAATTGTGAATAATGCTGCTGTGAACATCAGTTTGCAAGTGTCAGTTCATGTTCCTGCTTTTGGTTCTAGTAGCTGGATTGCTGGATCATATGGCAATTATATATTCCTGAGGAGCCACTAAACTGCCTTCCACAGTGGCTGCACCATTCTACAGTCCCATCAGCAGTGAATAAATGTTCCTATTTCTCCACATCCTCTCCAACTTCTAGAGGTTTTTTTTTTTTTTCCCATAGTGGCCATTCTAGTAGGTGTGAAATGATACACCATTGTAGTATTGATTTGTAATTCCCAAATAACTTTACCGAGCATAGTGATTTCGAGCATCTTCTTACGTGCTTTTTAGCCATTTGTATTTCCTCTTTGGAGAAAGTGTCTATGCAGATCTTTTGCCCATTTTAAATGGAACTGTTTGTCTTTTCTGTTGTTAAGTTGGAGGATTTCCTTATATATTCTTGATATTAAACCTTTATCATATATGTGGTTTCTAAATATTTTCTCCCATTGAGTAGGCTGCCTATTTACATTCTTGACAAAGTCCTCTGAAACACAAAAGTTTTCAGTTTTGAGGAGGTTCCATTTATCTATTTCTTCTTTTGTGGCTTGTGCTTTGGGTGTAAAGTTTAAGAAATCACCTCCTACCACAAGATTTTCGTGATGCTTTCCTACATTTTCTTCTATTTTTAGTTTTATGACCCTAGGTATTATATTTAGGTCTTTGATCCATTTCAAGTTAATTTTTGTTTAAGGTGTGGGTCCTCTTTCATTCATTTGGATGTGGCTAGTCAGTTCTCCCAGCACCATTTGTTGAAGAGACTATTCTGTCTGGATGGAAAATCATCTGAGCAGAAATGTTCAGAATGTTCTATTTCTGAACTCTGAATTCAATTCTGTTGCTCAATATATCTGTTTTTATGCCCGTACCATGTTGTTTTGACCATTATACCTTTGTAACATGCTTTAAAGACAGAAAGTTTGAGTCCTCCCAGTTAATTCTTCTTTCTCAAGATGTTTTTGGCTGTTCTGGGCCCCTTACTGTTCCAAGTAAATTTAATGATTGGCTTTTCATTTCTGCAAAGTAGGCTACTGGAATCTTGATTGGGATTGCATTGAATCTGGAAATCAATCTGGGCAGAATTGACATCTTTCAGTCTTCCAATCCATGAACATGGAATGTCCTTCCATTTATTTAGGTCTTTTAAATTTCTTTTAGGACTGTTTTATAATTTTGTGTGTATAGGTCCTTTACATCCTCAGTTAAATTCATTCCTAGATATTTGATTCTTATAGTTGCAGTTGTAAATGGGTTTCTTTTCTTGATTTCCTTCTCAAATTGCTCCTTACTAGTGTATAGAAACACTGCTAATTTTACGTGTTGATCTTGTATCCCGCCATTTGCCAAACCCATTAATTAGCTCCAGTAGCTTTGTTGTAGTTTTTTTGACTTTTTAAATATAGGATCATGTCATCTGCAACTAGGGAAAGTCTTAGTTCTTCTTTTCCCATTTGCATGCCATTTATTTATTTTGCTTGCCTAATTGCTCTACTAGAACTTAGCACAATGTTGAATAACCATGACAGTGGTCATCCTTATCTTCTACCAGATCTTAGAGGGAAAGCTTTCAGTCTTTCAATCATTGAGTACATATTAACTGTGTGTATTTCATATATGCCCTTTATCATGTTGAGAAAATTTCCTTCTATTATCTTTTGAACTGTTTTTATTAAGAACATTTGCTGGATTTTGTTAAATGCCTTTTCTGCATCAGTCAGTATGATCATGTGGTTTTTCCTCTTTGATTTGTTAATTCAGTGTATTACATTAATTGATTTTCTTATTGAAACACCTTTGCATACCTGAAGTAAAACCCACTTGATCATGGTGCACAATTCTTTTAATGTGTTGAATTCAATTTGTTAGTATTTTGTTGAGGTATTTTGCATCTATATTCATTAAAGAGATTGGTCTGTAATTTTCTTTTCTTGTGGTATCTTTATCTGGCTTTGGTATTAGGGTGATGTTGGCTTCATAGAATGAGTTAGGTAGTGTTCTCTCCTCTTCAATCTTTTGAAAAAGTTTGAGAAAGATTGGTATTACTTCTCCCTGGAATTATCAGTAGAATTCACCTGTGAAGCCATCGGGTCCTGGGGTTTTCTTTGTTGGGAGGTTCTGATAATCATTTTAATCTCTTTACTTGTGATTGGTTGGCTGAAGTCTTCTATTTTTCTAGAGTCAGTGTAGATTGTTCAAGTGTATCTAGGAAATTGTCCATTTCCTCTAAGTTACCTATAGGGCCATTTCAAAAAAATTTTTAAATTTTTATTAATAAACCAATCAAGATACAATATGAACGTTCTTTTTTTCATCACACAGTTGTATATTCATCATTGTGATCATGTCTTAGAACATTTGCATCAATTCAGAAAAAACAAATAAAAAGAAAACAGAAAAAAAATTTATACATACCATACCCCTTACCCCTCCCTTTCATTGATCACTAGCATTTCAATCTACCAAATTTATTTTAGCATTTGTTCCCTCTATTATTTATTTATTTTTAATCCATATGTTTTACTCATCTGTCGATAAGGTAGATAAAAGGAGCATCAGGCACAAGGTTTTCACAATCAGAAAGTCACATTGTGAAAGCTGTATCATTATACAATCATCTTCAAGAAACAGGGCTACTGGAACACAGCAGCTCTATATTTTCAGGCAGTTCCCTCCAGCCTCTCTGTTATGTCTTAATAAAAAGGTGATATCTATTTAATGCAAGAATATTTAATGTAAGAATAACCTCCAGGATAACCCTTCGACTCTGTTTGGAATCTCTCAGCCACTGACACTTTATTTTGTCTCATTTCTCTCTTCCCCCATTCGATCAAGAATGTTTTCTCAATCCCTTGGTGCTGAATCCCAGCTCATTCTAGGATTTCTGTCCCATGTTGCCAGGAAGGTCCACACCCCTGGGAGTCATGTTCCATGTAGAGATGCAGGGCAGTGAGTTTGCTTGTGGTGTTGGCTGAGAGAGAGAGAGAGAGAGAGAGGCCACATCTGAGCAACAAAAGAGGTTCTCTTGGGGGTGACTTTCAGGCCTAATTTTAAGTAGGCTTAGCCTATCCTTTGTGGGGTTAAGTTTCATATGAACAAACCCCAAGACTGGGGGCTCAGCCTATCACTTTGGTTGTCCCCACTACTTGTGAGAATATCAAGAATTCCCCACTTGGGGAAGTTGAAATTTCCCCCTTTCTCACCATTCCTCCAAGGGGACTTTGCATATACTTTTTTATTCACTGTTCAAGTCCTTCTGGGATTTATCAGGGCATCACTCTGGACAAACCTACAAAGTCTCATGCCCTACTCAAGGTTCCATGTACTTATGGTGTTCAATTAAGCTATCCACATAAGTTACATTAGGAAATGCACTAGTCAAAATATGAATTTTGTACCAAATAAACATTTTTTGCTTTAGTCTCACACATAAGTTAAAGTTTTAAAATATTAATTATCACTTATTTTCAACACCCTGCATTATTGAAATTCCTTTGTTCTTCCTTGTTCTAGTTTGCTAGCTGCTGGAATGCAACACACCAGAGACAGATTGGCTTTTAATAAAAGGGGATTTATTTCATTAGTTCTTCAGAGGAAAGGCAACTAACTTTCAATTGAGGTTTTTGTTTACTTGGGAAGGCACAGGGTAATCTCTGCTGGCTTTCTCTCCAGGCCTCTGGGTTCCAACAACTTTCCCTGGGGTGATTCCTTTCTGCATCTCCAAAGGCCTGGGCTGAGCTGTGAGTGCTGAGATGAGGTATACTGAGCTGCTTGGGCTGTGCTACGTTGAGTCTCTCATTTAAGCACCAGCCAATTAAATCAAACATCATTCATTGCAGCAGGCATGCCTCCTAGCCGACTGCAGATATACTCAACAACAGATGAGGTTCACATGCCATTGACTCATGTCCACAGCAACAGAACTAGGTGCCTTCACCTGGCCAAGTTGACAACTGAATCTAACTACCACATGTCCATCCCTTGTCAACTTGGCAACTACAAGCATCACCTTAAACAATATTAAGGTGCAAAAAATTCTCTTCTGGCTGTGGACCTGTGAATCTCAAAACAAGTTGTCTGGTGCCAATATGCAAAGGAGGGACAGTCACAGGATCCATAGGGAGAAACTGGAAGGAAAATCTGCAGGGCAAACACCATTGGATTTCAAAGTCTGAAAGTTATTTATCCTTCAGCTTTTGAAAGTGGCAGTCCCACCCTTTCCAAGGGCCTATGCAATGGCCTGCCTCTTTTCAAATCAACTTTGGGGAATATTGAGGAGACCACTTTTTTCTTGGCTCCACTCTCTCCAGGCATCAGGGCCATACCAAGGCTCTATGCCATTTCTGGAGCACATGCTCAACCCCTCCATGTGGTGGCAGCTAGGTTCTCCCCAGTCCCCAAGGAGCAGGCTGTACCTTCTCCAAGGTCTGAGGTGGCACAACTCTTCCACTGCAACGAGATGGGAGATTCATTCTCTGCCCTCAGGACAAACACCCTCTCCATGTGGAGTGGGTCCACTCTCCTGGCTGAAGTTTCTTGGTTTCAGACCCGAGCTTCCATGGTTCTCACTCTGCAAACTGCAATTTGTCCCACTGTGTCCCACTTTTTCCAGAATGGCAGTGGTTCTGTTTATGCCAACAGTCTCTTCAAGCACTCCTGGACTTCTCCATCATTCTCTTCACAGTTCCTCCAAAATCTTCCCCTTAGCCATCAAAAAAACCATTCCAACATATCTGGTATTTGTAAACTGCAGCAGTACCCCACTTTCTGGTACCAAAATGTATTAGTAGGGTTCTTTAGAAAAAAAGAATCAACAGGGAACACTCACGAATACAAAATTTATACAAGTGTCTCACATGACCATGGGAATGCAGAGTCCAAAATCCTCAGGGCAGGCTCTGAAGCTGATGGTTCTGATGGAGGGTCTGGACAAACTTCACAGGAGAGGCTCGCCAACTGAAGCAGGAAGAGAGCCTGTCTCTCGGGAATCCTCTTTAAAAGGCTTCCAGTGATTAGACTGAGCATCACTCATTGAAGAAGACACTCCCCTTGGCTGATTACAAATAGGATCAGCTGTGGATGCAACTGACGTGATCATGATCTAATTCTATGAAATGTCCTCATTGCAACAGACAAGCCAGCACTTGCCCAACCAGACAAACAGGTACCACCACTTGGCCAAGTTGACACATGAAGCTGACCGTGACATTCCTATAGGGCCATTTTTAATGCAATTATTAAAAACTCATGCATGAACTAAAATGCGTGGATGAACCATTGTGTAACTACCTTATACTTTACATAACTAATTCCCAATTTCTGGATTAAGTTGTTTCCCAGTTTTTCCAATTATAAACATCCTTGTATTTAACCCTCAGACACATGTCCAATGATTTCCATGGAATATGTTTTTTTCACAAGGATTGTTGGATCAAGTGTAAGTATCTTTTGTAGGCTTTTGACATGTATCATCAAAATGTCCAACTTAAGGAAGTGGCTTCCAGATACTCCCAAAGCCTCCAGTCTTCCAGGTACCAGAGTTTTTTTTTTATTTTTGAAGAGTTTTTCCTCTTTTTTTCTAAATTTTGTGTTTTTCAAATTTCCCATTGGGAATACACATTGTTTTTATAAAAAGAAAATATTTTCATTTTTGAAAAGAAAAAAAATAGCCTTGTACAATATGAAAGGAATCCACATTTGGCTGAGTTAAAGTGAATCTGTCTTACATGAAACAGTGGTTTGAAGAGGCAAAACTGAAAGCACAGGGAAAAATGTGCATTGGATCAAGTCATCATTAGGAAACTTGCTCCCCGCCAAGATCCCCATTTAAATAAATGACACCACTCTTCTGCCAGTTACACAACCAGATACCTAGGTGTTGTTCTTGATGCCCTCCCTTACCTCACCAACCCCTCCACCACTTTCAATCATTCCTATTCCAAAACACAGCGTATTAGTTAGGGTTCTCTAGAGAAACAGAATCAACAGGGAACACTTGCAAATATAAAATTTATAAAAGTGTCTCATGTGACCGTAGGAATGCAGAGTCCAAAATCCACAGGGCAGGCTGCGAAGCCGATGACTCCAATGGATGGCCTGGATGAACTCCACAGGAGAGGCTCACCAGCCAAAGCAGGAATGGAACCTGTCTCCTCTGAGTCCTCCTTAAAAGGCTTCCCATGATTAGATTTAGCATCACTAATTGCAGAAGACACTACCCTTTGGCTGATTACAAATGGAATCAGCTGTGGATGCAGCTGAAAGGCTCATGACCTAATCCTATGAAATGTCCTCATTGCAGCAGACAGGCCAGCGCTTGCCCAATCAGATAAACAGGTACCACAACTTGGCCAAGTTGACACCTGTCCCTAACCATGACACACATTTTAATATTTTTTTCTGTCATTGCTGCTGCCTCTTGAGGCCAAGTCACAATTATCTTTCTCCAGGACTAGGAAGAATCTAACAGGTTTCCTAGCTTCTATTTTTGCCAAATTTTGATCCATTCTCCACATAACAGCCAGAGTAATCATTGGAAATATAAATTTATATCATTCCACTATTTAAAATTTGGAATACACTTTTCCTGCATTTTAAATAAAAGCCAAACTCTTCAAAGTTTGGCTCTTCAGCGGCTTGCTTGCCTTGCACCTTCAACTTATACCACTCTCCCCAATGTTCATAAAGTATGAGAACATGAGCCTTCCTTGGCCACTTTGGCTAATAGACTTCTCTCTGTTAGTGTCTAACCCTGGATCTAGTTTATTTCCTTCATAGCACTTTGAATTTTGTAAATTCTTATTTGTTTACTTATTCCATGTTGATCTCTTTCACTAACCTGAGAACTCCATGAGGGTAGTACTTCATCCGCCTGACATGGCCTGCACATGCTAGGCAGTGATTACCATGGCCCCACAGGGGGAACAATCTGCCCCTGGCACAGGCAATCAGGGGATATATTTAAAAGAATAATAAAAACCAACTAGAAGTTAGTTGGCTTTTCATTATCAACATAAGTTGTTAATTCTAAACAATGTCAATCATAAAATATTCCTCCCCTGGAAAATCTTTGGTTGATTTACATTCTGTAACACTTGTGGCCATTATTGTTGTTTCCCCATTGTAAGCTTCAAATCAGCATATTTGTATCACTTACATGCCCATATTTTATTTTACATAAAAGTTAAACCTATTCCCCGTTATATAATAGCCTCCTAATACATGCAGGCTCAGTAACACACATTCATTTCAAGACTAAGTTCATCACCATAAGTACATGGTTCCTTAATAGAGCATGAGATTTTATTGGTTTGTCCAGGTTAGTGTGATGCCCCGATAAATCCCAGAGTGATATGAACAGTGAATAAAGAAGTATTTGCAAAGTTCCCTTGGGGGAATGGCGAGAAAGGGGGTAAAATTCAACTTCCCCATTTGGAGAATTCCTCATATTCTCGACAAGCAGTGGGGACAAACGAATCAATAGGCTGAGCCCTCAATCTTGGGGTTTGCCCCTACGAAACTTATCCCTGCAAAGGATAGGCTAAGCCTACTTAAAATTAGGCCTAAGAATCACCCCCAGAGAACCTCTTTTGTTGCTCAGATGTGGCCTCTCTCTTTCTCATCCTAGGATGAGCCAGGACTCAGCATAACGGATTGAGAAAACCTTGACCAAAAGGGGGAAGAGAGAAATGAGACAAAAATGTCAGTGGCTGAGAGATTTCAAACAGAGTCAAGAGGTTATCCTGGAGGTTATTCTTATGCATGATATAGATATCCCCTTTTTAGTTTATGGTGTATTCGAGTGGCTAGAGGGAAGTACCTGAAACTGTAGAGCTGTGTTCCTGTAGCCATGTTTCTTGAAGATGATTGTATAATGATATAGCTTTAACAATGTCACTGTGTGATTGTGAAAACCTTGTGTCTAATGCTCCTTTTATCTACAGTATGGACAGATGAGTAAAAAATATGGATAAGAAATAAACAAATAATAGGGGAACAAAGGTTAAATAAATTGAGTAGATTAAAATACTAGTGGTCAATGAGAGGAAGGGGTAAGGGGTATGACATGTATCAGTTTTTTCTTTTTTCTCTCTTTTGCTTTTTGCTGGAGAGATGCAAATGTTCAAAAAAATAATCATGGTGATGACTACACAACTATGTGATTATATTGTGAGTTATTGATTGTAACCATGTCAAAAACATTTGTATGTTTTTATTTATAATAAAAATATTTTTTTAAAAAAAGTAAGTTCATAAGTTTAGTGTTGTTTTAACTCACTTTTAGCAGTTCATATCTTATACTCCTGTGGTACTACTTGTTTCTGAATTTAAACAGTAGATTCAAAATAAACACATAATAGTACATGATTGTAAAGATTAAGAAGCAGTGATATTTATTAAGCCACTCTATGTGACCATTTTCTGTATCATTTGCGTTTCAAATTTAAAACTCTGAAATGGAGTGCAAACTGCAAGATGTAACAATTTTGTCTAGTAAATACAAATATTTGTACACATGTGAAATATTTTATGGGATTTGAATATTATCTTTAAAATTGCAATGCATTTTTTAAATTGTTATACTTCTTATTTAATAAGCTAAAATATCATTATTCATCACCGCAACAGATCAATTTATCAGTTTTTCCTATTTTAAAAATATATGATGTAGTTAAAAAGTATCAGTCAGTTGCTCTTTTCCTTTTTTGTACTAAGTATTTCATTATTTATTTATTACTGTTAAATACAAAGTTCAGTAAAGAAAATTTTCACTCTCTCAATGTTCTTTTCTGGCCATTGTTATTATTCATCTTAAGCCAAGATTCTTAAAAAAAAAAACATTAGTTGTATAGAGGAGAAAGCTAAAAAATGATCTACTCTAGGTTTCATTTATGTTAGATATAACAATGATAATAGGTACTCAAAAATTTTGTTGAATGTATGAATTAGTTAATTCAAAAAGTCACTATAATACGTAAGGATTTCATTTCTTTCCAAAATAATCAGCCGACATACTAACTGAAGGCACTGATATTTTTATTTCTACCGGGTAAAACCTTTCTACTTAGAGAAGTTTCAAGTCCAGACAAATCAATTTTATTTTTAGAAGAGGTAAAACATACCCACCCAGAATGCGGCAATGAAGTCAAGGTTTGGCCTAGAAGTGGTCACAAAGCAAAAATTTAAAAATGATCCATAAATTTGGTGAAATAAGCCACCCATTTTTACCAGTTAAATGTGCAGAACTGGTGAGTGGAGAGGGGAGCACTGTATCTCCAGCCATGAGTTTCCTGGGAAGTTGTATTTGTTTTTTTTGTTTGTTTTTTTTTTTCTCCCAGCAAAAAGAGTGAGTAGCCTATTTGAACCATCATTCCCTTAACCCTTTTGACAATAGCCTGCTATGTTTATAGGGCAATAAGTTCCCTGTGTTTGCCACTTAGAACTTCTGGGTAACAACGTAAGTGAAATAGATTTTCCACTGCTCTAGGGATCAAAGTGGCTCTGGGCTTTGAGCTTTGTTTTCACAGTTTTAGTTTGTCTGTCTCTCTCTTACACAGACAGGCATGCCTGCACACACACACATTCCACATACACATAGAGGCAAGGAAATATTGTTCTCTAATCCCAGTTACAAAGGGGCTTGGAAGTTGGCTCACAACTTTGATATATCAGCACGACCAAGGGTGGAGCTTATCTGAAAAAGTCAAGGAACTGTTTGAATTATAAGGAAGGTTATTGCTTTGCATGGTTTTAGTTAAAATGTAATCTTAAAAATAGAGCTCAAAGTCCAAATCAATGTACTTATTTTGAAACTTATAAAGGAAGAGATATTAATAAAAATGCTTACTTTTACCTTTTTAAATGAGTTGATTTCCTTCCTATTTACCTACTATCTGTTTGGGGAGAAGTATGCTCTTTACTTAGGCTAAGGGAGAGTAGAAAGCTCTTTTAAGAGCTTTTAATTTTGCTTTTAAGTAGAGGCATATTAAGAAAGGTGTAGGAAAGAGTACTGTAGAATTATATGACGCAAGGATATATTGTTACTTTCTATAAAACTGGCAACTCTTGTATTGCATCAATTTGCACATAGTTTTCTCTTCACCCTTTCAGATTATACAAGGGCATTTTGATTTGCATGCTAAATGTGTTATTAAAAAAACTATCTGTACCAGAGGAGAGCTTTTTTTAAAAAAGTACTGGTGAATCTTTTTAATTGAAGAATCACTTCCTGTAATATAAACCCAGGTTTTCCAGTAGCAGATTTGCTTAAAAACCTATGCCTTTTGAAGAACAGAATTTCACCCAAGTTTTGATCTAGAAAAGCTAGCATCAAGAACCTTCCCCAAAATATGTGTAAATTATCCAATGTATATTATAGTTGAAGGTACTAAAGGAGTTTGGGCCCCTATAATTTAGGTAAAAACAAACTCAGAGAAAGGTTAGTAACAATGGGGAGAGCATTCCAAAATAAGACATATGAGAAAGAGGCTTAAAGGCAAGGGAAGAAACAACTGTCAGAGAGATATTATGTTAATTTTTAAATAGATGAAAGCATATCACTGCTGTGTTCTTTGACATGAGCAACTAAAAGAATAAATACCCCAGAACTACAACAAGAAAAAATTTAGGTAAGAAAAAGTTTAAGTAAGTCTTGAAGGGCCAGGTATGGGTTTCTAAAAAGGTTAATAGCACACAGATCCATACTTCTGTGGCTCGGTTTTCCTTAAAATGAGGGTATTGACTTAGAACAATTGATTTCTGACTGCCTCTTCTCTCTAGTCCTGCCATTCTAAAAGACTAAGTTGAAACTCCTCTGTCTCTCCTTTCTCAAAAGCAGCTTTCATTTTCTACTCTTCCTAGGCATCTCTTCTACCAAGTTAAAAATAAATTGATCAAAAAGAACATGAAAAAGTTAGAATGGCCATAGCCCAAATACCTAAAGAGTGGGAGAAAGATTAAAGTAGATGGTGGAGTTATACAGAGAAGGTGAGGTTTAACAAATGAGTATGATTGCTGAATCATTATGATGATATTGCTTTTAGTCTCCAGTATCTTAGAGCAGCTAGAAGTAAAAACCTAAAATTGCTGAATTGTAACCCATACCAAACTTTAAAATCTGTTCTATAACTACTTGTTAATATGTTCTTGGAAATTTATTGCTTTTTAAATATGTCATATTTCACAATTTAAAAAACTTTATTAAAAATCATCTAATTAAAAAAAAAAAGGCTCTGACACTCACTTATATACCAATAATGGGAGTATAACCTTGTATGAAGTTTTTGGAAAGCAATTTGGCAATATACATTAAAAGCCTAATTTTTTTTCATCCTTTTGATCCATGACTAGGAATCTACTCTACACAGATCATCTAAAATTCAGATAAACACTATGGGCTCTATTTTTCATTGAGTTACTGTATTTAATAGTAAAAAAAAAAAAAAAAGACTCCATATAATATCTGTTGGTAGGGAAATGGTTGTGTAAATTGTAGAATATCAATGTAATAGAATATTATACAGCTTTACAAATAGTTTTAATACCTTGGAAATTATTTTGGTATAATTCTGAGTTAAGAATTATAGTTAAGAAGCAAGCTACAAAGTTGGAAATGCAATAAAAACTTGTTTAAAAAAATACATAGCCTTATTATATAGATTTCACAACACAGATTTTTTTCACATCTGAAATGGAATACATCTCACTGTCTGTGATAAGAAGTATTGTTGAGTGTAATTTCACATTCTTAGTGGTGCACAAAATAATATTGTATTCTCAAATGTAGGTGTCTTAGGTTTAATTAAACACTGTGTATGAAGAAAAGACTAAAAGTAATATACTTAAATGTTAGCAATTAACAGAAAGAAAGAGATGCCTCTATAAAACCAGCAGGTTTGAGTATGGGGTGATTTCTGGGTACAGTATTTGCTTGGTGATATTTATGTAACAAATGTTTGTTTTTACTTAAAGCAATTCATATTGGGACAGGACAACCCAGCTTTTTTTTTTTTTCCAATCTACTAAATTTATTTTAACATTTGTTCCTTCTATTATTTATTTCTTTTTAATCCATGTGTTTTACTCATCTGTCAATAAGGTAGATAAAAGGAGCATTAGACACAAGGTTTTCACTATCACAAAGTCACATTGTGAAAGCTATATCATTATACAATCATCTTCAAGAAACATGGCTTCTGGAACACAGCTCTACATTTTCAGGCAGTTCCCTTAGCCCCTCCATTACACCTTAACTAAAAAGGTGCTATCTATATTATGCATAAGAATAACCTCCAGGATAACCTCTCAACTCTGAAATTTCTCAGCCATTGACACTTTATTTTGTCGCATATCACTCCTCCTTCTTTTGGTCAAGAAGGTTTTCTCAATCCCTTGGTGCTGAGTTCCAGCTCATTCTAGGATTTCTGTCCCACGTTGCCAGGAAGGTCCACACCCCTGGGAGTCATGTCCTACATAGACAGGGGAAGGCGTGAGTTTGCTTGTTGTGTTGGCTGAGAGAGAGAGGCCACATCTGAGCAACAGAAGAGGTTCTCATGGCAGTGGCTCTTCGGCCTAATTTTAAGTTGACTTAGCCTATCCTTTGCGGGGTTTCGTATAAACAAACCCCAAATGAACAAAATTCCTAATGAGCAAAACCCTATTTTGAACACACTGCAGTACTGACATTCCTTTGTTCTTCATGCAAAACCACTTTTAAATTTGTACATTTAGTCACTATCATTGTACACTCTAGGCATTCCTGGATTATACCAGCTCAGTCCTTATTGTAAAGTAAAATCTTTTACTTCTGATTTCTTTTGTACCTGCAGGCCTCCTCCCTCTATCATTCTCACATTCATCTTCATTCAGTATTCTAACATTATTGTATTACAATTAGGTAGAATTGTGTTATCAATTTCTGAATTTTTACGATCAGTCCTGTTGCACAATCTGTATCCCTTCAGCTCCAATTATGCAGTATGTACTCTATGTCTATCTCCTGATAGTCTCTGTTACCAAGTGAAGTTTTCCAAGTTCATTCACTAATGTCAGTTCATAGCAGTGAGACCATACAGTATTTGTCCTTTTGTTTCTGGCTGATCTCACTCAGCATAATGTCCTTAAGGTCCATCCATGTTGCTATATACTTCATAACTTTATTCTGTCTTACAGCTGCATAATATTCCATTATATATATATATATACCACAGCTTCTGTAGCCACTCATCTTTTGATGGAAATTTAGGCTGTTTCCATCTCTTGGCAATTGTGAATAATGCTGCTATAAACATTGGTATACAAATGTCTGTATCCATGCCTTCATGTCCTCTGAACAGATACCTAGCAATGGTATTGCCATGTCACATGGCAACTCTATACTCAGCTTCCTGAGGAACTGCCAACCTGCCTTCCACGGCAGTTATAACATTTGACACTCCCACCAACAGTGGATAAGTGTGCCTCTTTCTCCACACCCTCTCCAGCACTTGTCATTTTCTGTTTTATTGATAATGGCCATTCTGGTGGGTGTGAGATGACATCTCATTGTGGTTTTGATTTGCATTTCCCTAATAGCCAGGGAAGTTGAGCATCTTTTCATGTATCTTTTGGTCGTTTTCATTTCCTCTTCTGAGAAGTGTCTGTTCAAGTCTTTTGCCCATTTTGTAATTGGGTTGGCTGTCTTTTTGTTGTTGAGTTGAACGATCTGTTTATGTATTCTGGATACTAGACCTTTATCTGAAATATCATTTCCAAATATTGTCTCCCATTGTGTAGGCTGTCTTTTTACTTTCTTGATGAAGTTCTTTGATGCACAAAAGTTTTAATTTTGAGGAGTTCCATTTCTTTCTTTCTTTCTTCAATGCTCATGCTTTGGGTGTAAAGTCTAGGAAACCACCTCCTGTTACAAGATTTATAACATATTTCCCTACATTTTCTCCTAAAAGTTTTATGTTCTTAGATCTAATGTTTAGGTCTTTGATCCATTTTGAGCTAATTTTTTGTATCAGGTGTGAGACATGGATTCTCTTTCATTCTTTTGCATGTGGCTATCCAGTTCTCTAGGCACCATTTATTGAAGAGACTGTTCTGTCCCAGGTGAGTTGGCTTGACTGCCTTATCAAAGATCAATTGTCCACAGATGAGAGGGTCTATATTTGAACACTCTATTCAATTCCATTGGTCAGTATATCTATCTTTATGCCAGTACCATGCTGTTTTGACCACTATAGCTTCATAATACGCCTGAAAGTCAAGTAGGTGAGACCTCCGACTTCATTTTGTTTTCTCAGGGTACTTTTAGCTATTTGGGTACTCTGCCCTTCCAGATAAATTTGGTTTGGGTTTTTCTATTTCTGAAAAGTAAGTTTTTGGTATTTTAATTTGTATTGCATTGAATCTGTAAATCGATTTTGGTAGCATTGACATCTTAACTATATTTAGTCTTCCAATCCATGAACACAGTATGCCCTTCCATCTATTTAGGTCTTCTGTGATTTCTTTTAACAATTTCTTGCAGTTTTCTCTGTATAGGGCTTTTGTCTGTTTAGCTAAATTTATTCCTAAATATTTTATTCTTTTGATTGCAGTTGTAAATGGAATTATTTTCTTGATTTCCCCCTCAGATTCTTCATTACTAGTGTGTAGAAACACTACAGATTTTTGAGTGTTCATCTTGTAACCTGCCACTTTGCTGTAGTAGTTTATTCACTGTAGTTATTTTGCTGTGGATTTTTCGGGTTTTTCGACAAATAATATTATATCATCTGCAAAGAGTGAGAGTTTTACTTCTTCCTTTCCAATTTTAATGCCTTGTATTTCTTTTTCTTGTCTACTTGCTCTGGCTAGAACATCCAACACAATGCTGAATAACAATGGTGATAGTGGACATCCTTGTTTTCTTCCTAATCTTAGTTTTTCCCCACTGAAGATGATGTTAGCCAAGGTTTTTTCATATATTCCCTTTATCATGTTGAAGAAGTTCCCTTCTATTCCTATCCTTTGATAGATATATCAAGAAAGGACAGATATACCAAGAAAGGATGTTGAATTTTGTCAAATGCCTTTTCTGCACCACTCAAGATGATCATGTGATTTTTCTACTTTGATTTCTTGATATGGTGTATTACATTAATTGATTTTCTTATGTTGAACCATCCTTGCATACCAGGGATGAATCCTACTTGGTCATGGTGTATAATTCTTTTAATGTGCTGCAGGATTAGATTTGCAAAAATTTTGTTGAGGATTTTTGCATCTATATTCATTAGAGAGATTGGCCTGTAGTTTTATTTCTTGTAATATCTTTGTCTGGCTTTGGTATGAGGGTGATGTTGGCTTTGTAGAATGAGTTAGGTAGCTTTCCCTTCTCTTCCATTTTTTTGAAGAGTTTGAGCAGGATTGGTGCTAATACTTTCTTGAATGTTTGGTAGAATTCCCATGTGAAGCCATCTGGTCCTGGACTTTTCTCTTTGGGGAGCTTCTTAATGATGGATTCAACTTCTTTACTTGTGATTAGTTTGTTGAGGTCATCTATTTCTTCTAGAATCAAAGTTGATTGTTCATGCCTTTCTAGGAAGTTGTCCATTTCATCTACGTTGTTGAGTTTATTAGCATAAAGCTGTTCCTAGTAACCTCTCATTACTTCCTTTATTTCTGTGGGGTCAGTAGTTATGGGTCCTTTTCCATTTCTGATTTTATTTATTTACATCCTCTCTCTTCTTTTTGTCAGCCTTGCTAAGGGCCCATCAATCTTATTGACTTTCTCATAGAACCAACTTCTGGTTTTGTTGATTTTCTCAATTGTTTTCATGTTCTCAGTTTCATTTATTTCTGCTCTTATCTTCATTATTTCTTTCCTTTTGCTTGCTTTGGGGTTAGTTTGCTGTTCTTTCTTTAGTTCTTCCAAGTGGACAGTTAATTCCTAGATTTTTGCTCTTTCTTCTTTTTTGATAAAGGCATTTAGGGCAATAAATTTCCCTCTTAGCACTGCCCTTGCTGCATCTCATAAATTTTGATATGCTGTGTTTTCATTTTCCTCAAAATATTTACTGATTTCTCTTGTAATTTCTTCCTTGACCCACTGGTTGTTTAAGAGTGTGTTGTTGAGCCTCCATATATTTGTGAATTTTCTGGCACTCTGCCTATTATTGATTTCCAACTTCATTCCTTTATGATCTGAGAAAGTGTTTTGTATGATTTCAATCTTTTAAAATTTATTGAGACTTGCTTTGTGACCCAGCATATGATCTATCCTTTAGAATGATCCATGAGCACTTGGGAAAAAGCTGTATCCTGCTATTGTGGGGTGTAATGTTCTATAAATGTCTGTTAAGTCTAGCTCATTTATTGTATTATTCAAATTCTCTGTTTCTTTATTGATCCTCTGTCTAGATGTTCTGTCCACTGATGAGAGTGGGGAACTGAAGTCTCCAGCTATTATGGTAGATGTGTCTATTTCCATTTTCAGTGTTTGCCTCGTGTATTTTGGAATATTTTGGCTCAGTGAATATTTGGCTCAGTGCAAGAGTATTTATGATTGTTATGTGTTCTTGTTGAATTGTTCCTTTTATTAATAGAGTGTCCTTCTTTGTCTCCTTTAACTGTTTTACATTTGAAGTCTAATTTGTTGGATATTAGTATAGCTACACCTGCTCTTTTCTGAATGTTCATTGCATGAAATATCTTTTCCCAACCTTTCACTTTCAATCTGTGTTTATCCTTGGGTCTAAGATGTGTTTCCTGTAGACAGCATATAGATGGGTCCTGTTTTTAAATCCATTCCACCAGTCTATGTTTTTTGATTGGGGAGTTTAACCCATTAGCATTTAGTGTTATTACTGTATGGGCAGTACTTTCTTCTACCATTTTGTCTTATGGATTTTATATGTCATATCTAATTTTCCTTCTTTTTACCTTTACTCATAATCTTCATTTCTACACTCTTCTCTATACCTCTCTCTCCTGTCTTTTCGGATCTGTCTCCAGTGCTCCCTTCAGTATTTCTTGCAGAGCCGCTCTTTTGGTCACAAATTTTCTCAGTGATTTTTTGTCTGAAATGTTTTAATTTCTCCCGCATTTTTGAAGGACAATTTTGCTGGCTATAGAATGCTTGGTTGGCAGTTTTTCTCTTTTAGCAATTTAAATATATCATCCCACTGTCTTCTTGCCTGCATGGTTTCTGCTGAGGAATCTATGCATAGTCATATTGGGCTTCCCTTGTATGTGATGGATTGCTTTTCTGTTGCTGCTTTTAAGATTTTCTCTTTCTCTTTGACATCTGACATTCTGATTAGTAAGTGTCTTGGAGTACGTCTGTTTGGATCTGTTATGTTTGGGGTATGCTGCACTTCTTGGATCTGTGATTTTAAGTCTTTCATAAGAGTTAGAAAATTTTCAGTGATAATTTCCTCCATTAGTTTTTCTCCTCCTTTTTCCTTCTCTTCTCCTTCTGGGAAAGCCACAACACATATATTCATGCACTTCATGTTGTCATTCAATTCCCTGAGTCCCTACTCATATTTTTCCATTTTTTACCCTATATTTTCTTTTGCTTGTCAGATTTCAGATGCCCTCCAGTTCACTAATCCTGCCTTCTGCCTCTTGAAATCTGACATTGTAGATGTTTTTTTTCATCTTTTCTACTGTGCTTTTCATTCCCATAAGTTCAGTGATTTGTTTTTTCAGACTTTTGATTTCTTCTTTTTGTTCATTCCTTGCCTCTTTATATCCTCCCTCAAATCACTGATTTGATTTTTGATGAGATTTTCCATGTCTGTTCAAACACTCTGAATTAATTGTTTCAATTACTGTATCTTATTTGAATCATTGGTTTGTTCCTTTGACTGGGCCATATCTTCAATTTTCCTAGTGCGATTAGTTATTTTTACTGGAATTTTGGCATTTAATTACCTTAATTAGTTTATTCTGTAGATTGTTTTCACTTTTTTTACCTAGGATTTTCTTGCTCATGACTTTATTGTCTATCTGATCTTTGACATTCAGTTCAGCTTATTCTGGACCTCTAACTTAGGTTTTGTTTAACAGATCAGAATTTTTCAGTTCTTGTTTTCTTGTTTCTTGCTCTGCCTGTATGGTGCCTGTTTTACCCCACCATAGGAGGATCTACTTAGGTATTATAGGCTCCAGCCAGATTTTCCCAGACCAAACTGGCCTCCTGTCAGGAGGAAAGAGTCACCTGCATCGGTTTTCCCTGAGGGTGAGACACAGTAGATTGAAGGGTTTTCCTATGAAGCCCCTGGACTCTGCATTTTTCCTGTCCTGTCCAGTATGTGGCACTCGTCTGCTTGTGGGTCCCACCAGCATAAGGTGATGTGGTACCATTCAGCAGACTCTCCCTGCTGGGGGTGTGGTTGAGACAGAGGAGAGGGTGTAAGCTGGCTTTAATTGCTTCACTTTTCCAGACTCTGGGGTCTGAATTCCTTGAGTGAGGGAATCCACCTGAGCTGGGCCCCACCCCTCTCCTGGGTAAGGCACAGGCTCCAGACAAACACTCAAACAAGGTTAACTCTGCCTGTGCCTGGGCAGTTAGAGCCTGAGAAGCCTTGCAGCTGTAAACAAAGACTAGTCAAGCCATAGAAACACAGCCAGAAAAAAGAAAGAGAAACATCCTTTTCAGAGCAGTACCCCCATTCCTCAGGTTTGCCAATCAAGAGGTTAAGTTGGTAGGTTGCTTTGTGTACCTTCAGTTCCTATGCCCCCTTCTTTCCTTCAGTGCTCAGACTCTTTCAAGTATTATGTGCTATCTGATCAAAAAAACTCTGTTTCTTTTTTTCTGTTTTCTTTTCTTGTCTACGCTGCCCCCTCTGTGCCAGCACAAACACCAGCAACCTCGCCTTTGACTTGAGGTTCAGCTGATCTGGGGGCCTACTTTTAGTAGTCAGAATTTGTTAATTAATTCCACAATTGGAGCTTGGTTGTGCTCAGCCCCTGCTGCTGGTAAACTCTTTTTTTTCCCGTTTGGAAAGCAGCCTGTGGGAAAGGGGTGCTGGCTGCCGCAGTTTGGGGGGACTCATGGTTCTGTGTGGGATCACAGCCAGTCCATCTTGTCCAGACTGGGGTATGCTGTGTGTCTGGTCACTAACGTGTCCCCAGCTGTTGTTATGTACTGTTCCTAGCTATTTACTAAGTGCTCTGGAGGATGAAGTAACTTCCACACCCCACTAAGCCACCATCTTGGCCCAGAATCTCTTCCTTCCTTCCCCAACTTTTTTTTAAATTACATTTTTAATAATCATTTTCCTATGAATGAGGTTTAGACCCTTATTCATGTATAGGTTTCAATGAGGGGTGGGGGATGAATAGAGAAATATGTTAACAGTTGACTGCCTATAAAAGAAGAAATCTGGTCACCACTGGAGAGCACAAACAAGATCCCCGTACTTTAAAATTTTAGTTAGGGCTGGCTTCCCTTTCAAGTTTATTCCAATATGCCATACCTTATCTCAAGGCCTTTATAATTGTGTTATGCCTGGGATAGACATTCCTGGAGCAAGGAGCACAAACCCAAAAGCTTACAAAGAATAGGAAGGTAATATAAATGGGTACATCTTGTTGAGTAAAGACAATTGGGAGTGGCAGAGTCATAGGTGAGTCCAGTCCCACCTAAAAGGCATTCAAATAGAACCAAATTTTAAGTATTACCAGGCCAAACAAAACACTGATGAGCCTAGGCTCATCACATTCTTACTGTCTTTACTGGAGAAGAGGGATTCAAGTATTCTCCTCTTGCATGTAAGATATATAAATGATATAAGAAAATAAATGTAATTGAGAAGAGGGTCTGGATAGATATCATTTATTGAGATTCTACATATCTTATGGAAGGTTTTTTCCAGAGTTTTAGTCAAACTGTGAATTGAAGCAAACCCAGTCCTTGGTTTCTTGTTTTAATTCTTCAAATTGGCTTTATGTTGGAAAATATAATACATGTCTGTGTAAATCTCTTTGAAAGGATGGAGAATTTTACCATAGGTCAGAAGTCAATTACTGCCATTCTGGTCCCTGACTACACAGAATTTTTATGTCAAAAGAGGGCCTGTTAAAAATACATGGAAGTCTTGACTTTAAAACCTATTATAAAGCCACAGTGGCCACAGTGGCCAAAACAGCATGGTACTGGCGCAAAGACAGAAGCATTGACCAATGGAATCAAATCGAGAGTACAGAAATAGACCACCAAATCTATGGTCAACTGATTTTTGACAAGGCCCCCAAATCCTCTGAACTGGGACAAAAAGTTTTTTCAATAATTGGGCATGAGAGAACTGGATATCAATAGCCAAAAGAATGAAAGACGACCCCTATCTTACACCCTACACAAAAAATAACTCAAAGTGGAACAAACACCTAAATATAAGGACTAGTACCATAAATCGTCTTGAAGAAAATGTAGGGAAACATCTTCAAGACCTAGTAATAGGAGGTAGCTTCCTAAACTTTACACTCAAAACACAAGCAATAAAAGAAAAAAAAAAAGACAAATGGGAATGCCTCAAAATCAAATGCTTCTGCACCTCAAAAGACTTTGTGAATAAAGTGAAGAGGCAGCCAACTCAATGGGAGAAAATATTTGGAAATCACATATCAGACAAAAGTTTGATTTCCTGTATATACAAAGAAATCATACAATTCAACAACAAAAGAACAAACAACCCAATTATAAAATGAGCTAAAGATATGCATAGGTATTTTTCTGAAGCGCAAATACAGATGGCTCAAAAACACATGAAGAAATGTTCATTTTCATTGGCTACAAGGGAAATGCAGATCAAGATTACAATGAGATACCACCTCACACCTATAAGAATAGCTGCTATTAAGCAAACAGGAAACTGTAAATGTTTGGGATGATGTGGAGAAACTGGGACATTTATGCACTGCTGGTGGGAATGGATAATGGTGCAGCCACTATGGAAGACTGTTTGATGGGTCTTTAGGACACTAAATATTGAGTTGCCCTATGATATAGCATTACTTGGTATACACCCAGAAGAGTTGAAAGCAACAACACAAACAGACATTTGCACACCAGTGTTCATAGCAGCTTTATTCACAATAGCCAAAAGATGGAACCAAACCAAATGCCCATCAACAGAGGAGTGGATCAACAAAATGTGGTATATACATACAATGGAATATTATGCAGCAGTAAGACAAAATGACATCCTGAAGCACATGACAAGATGGATGAGCCTTGAGGACATATGCTGAGTGAAGTTAGCCAGACACAAGAGAATAGATACTGTACGATTCTACTTTTATGACCAGCATAAAGGTGGCTGAAGGATGCACTGATGGAGAAGTAGACTTCGAATGACCGTGTATACTTTTGAATGAAGGTTGTTCTGCTACAAAAAGAAACAGTCGTGAGGCATGCAATGATGTGAATGAACATATGGGACATTTGGTGAGATGAAATAAGCCAGAAACAAAAGAAGAAGAATGGTACGGTCACCTTTAGAAAATGCTTATAAGAAAACAGGGGCCTAGATTGTAAACTTTTAGAGCAGACACATTTAGTCCGGAGTGGTGATTATTATTTCTGGATTTTGAGAGGCTGTTTTTTATATATAACCTGATATTTAGATATAAGAATGAAGCTGAACGGGGTTGGGGTTAAAGTAATTCAGAACAAAGAGGGAAGAAAGACAGTGTCTGTTTTAGAACCACACATGCTCTTTAAGACCAATGGAAGAAAGGTTTATTTGGTTTGGAACTGAAATTTTCTGTAGTGTATAATCTAATTCAACCTGTTTAGCTCATTTGAACAATTGAAACACAGGGAGCAGAGGATAAGAAAGAGGTCCTGGCACCTGAGTCCTGAATAGATTATTGTAATGCCTGGATATAACCTAGAGTATATTAAACAGATAATCAAAAAGTATTGACAAAGTCCCTAAGGGATGGGAGAAAAATATGAAACTATTAAACCTTACCATCAGGGAATCCCCTGATACTGCATCAAACTTTAGGGGTATCCAAATCAATAGGTGATGCCCTCAATCATGAGGCTTACCCTTGTGAAGCTTATGTAGGTAACAGAGAAGCTTCCACTACCTATAGGCATGCCTAAGAATTTCTTCTAGAGGACCTCTTTTGTTGCTCAGATGTGGCCTCAATCACCCTAAGCCCAACTCTGCAAGTGAAGTCATTGCCCTACCCCCTACATAGGACATGACATCCGGGGTAAAAATCTCCCTGGTGATGTGGGAGATAACTCCCAGGGATGAATCCAGACCTGACACGATGGGATCAACAATTCCAACCTGACCAAAAGGGGAAAAAGAAGTGTAATCAACAAAGTATCAGTGGCAGAGAGAGTTCAAATAGAGTCCAGAGGATACTCTGGAGATTGCTTTTATGCAAGCTTCAGTTACACCTTGCTACCTATCATAATCTGCCAACCCCCAACCAGGACCATTCCAGCCAATCCTAAAGAACACCTAGGGCAAGATTCCACAAGGATTCCAGGCACTAAAGTGACTTTCCAGAAACCTTCAACCTCCAGATGGGTCCCTGGACCAGAAAAGTCCTGAAACCTAGCCCAGCCTCTCCAGAACATTAGAAAGTTCCATCTCCTTACCCCATATTAGTGGCAAACCCTTCCAATATGAAAAATTTAGGATCACCATAGCCCAAACACCCCTAAAGAGAGGGATGGAAGGATCGAAGGTGATGGGGGAGTTATACAAAGAAGTTATACATATTCAACAAATGAATATGAATACTGAATCATTTAATTGGTATCTTTTTTGTGGTAGTTAGAGTCAGTTGTCAACTTGGCGAGGTGAAGGCACCTAGTTCTGTTGCTGTGGACATGAGCCAATGGTACCTGAACCTCATTTGTTGGTGATTACATCTGCAGTTGGCTAGGAGGTATGCCTGCTGCAATGAATGATGTTTGACTTAATTGGCTCATGCTTAAATGAGAGAGCTCAATGTAGCACAGCCCAAGCAGCTCAGCATACCTCATCTCAGCACTCGCAGCTCAGCCCAGGCCTTTGGAGATGCAGAAAGAAGTCAGCGGGGAAAGTTGTTGGAACCCAGAGGCCTGGAGAGAAGGCCAACAGAGACCATCCTGTGTCTTCCCACATCAAAAAGAACCTCAGTGGAAAGTTAGCTGCCTTTCCTCTGAAGAACTAAAAAAATAAATCCCCTTTTGTGCAGATTGCAAATACCAGATATATTTGAATGGTTTTTTGGATGGCTAAGGGGAAGATTTTGGAGGAACTGTGAAGAGAATGATGAAGTCCTGGAGTGCTTGAAGAGACTGTTGGTGTAAATGGAACCACTGCCAGTCTGGACAAAGGGGCACACAAAGGGGACAAACTGGAGTTTGCAGAGTGAGAACCATGGAAGTTTGGGTCTGAAGCCAAGAAACCTCGGCCAGGAGAGTGGACCCACCCATATACATGGAGAGGGTGAGTTTTCCCTGAAGGGTGAGGAAAAGGTACCTTGTTGCAGTGGAAGAGTTGTGCAGCCTCAGGCCCTGGAAAAGGTACAGCACGCTCCTTGGGGGACTGGGGAGAGTCTGGCTGCCACCACATGGAAGGGTTGAGTGTGTGCCCCAGAAATGGCAGAGAGCCCAGGGGTAACCCTGATGCCTGGAGAGAGTGGAGCCGAAAAAAGGTGGTCTCCTCAATGTTCCCCGAGGTTGATTTGGAAAGAGGCGGGCCACTGCATAGGCCCTTGGAAAGGGTGGGACCGCCACTTTCTAAAGCCGAAGGATAAATGACTTTCAGACCTTGAAATCCAATGATGTTTGCCCTGCAGGCTTTCCTTCCAGTTTCTCCCTATGGATCCTGTGACTGTCCTCCTTTGCATATTGGCATCAGGTAACTTGTTTTGAGATTCACAGGTCCACAATCAGAAGAGAATTTTTTGCACCTTAATATTGTTTAAGGTGATGCTTGTACTTGCCAAGTTGACAAGGGGTGGACATGTGGTATTTAGATTCAGTTGTCACCTTGGTCCGGTGAAGGCACCTAGTTCTGTTGCTGTGGACATGAGCCAATGGTACCTGAACCTCTTCTGTTGCTGATTTACATCTGCAGTCGGCTAGGAGGCATGCCTGCTGCAATGAATGATGTTTGAGTTAATAGGGTGGTGCTTAAATGAGAGAGTTCAACGTAGCACAGCCCAAGCAGCTCAATGTCTTAAGAAAATTTCAGACTTCAGCACAGGGAATCAGAATCCAGGTGGAATCCAGTGAACTCTCTGAGTTATGGAGTTAGAGTTGAGATTCTAGAAGGCACACGTGGCTGGAGAGTGACCGCAGTAACGCAGAGTCCAAAATCCGCAGGGCAGGCTGTGAAGTTGATGATTCCAATGGAGGGTCTGAACTAACTCCACAGAAGAGGCTCACCAGCCGAGACAGGAAGAGGCTGTCTCTTCTGAATCCTCCTTAAAAGGCTTCCAGTGATCAGATTAAGCATTACTCATTGCACAAGACACTCCCCTTTGGCTGATTACAAATGTAATCACCTGTGGATGTAGCTTACCTGCTCATGATTTAATTCTATGAAATGTCCTCATCGCAACAGATAGGCCAGCACTTGCCCAACCAGACAAACAGGTACCACCACTTGGCCAAGTTGACACATGAACCTAACCATGACACTTTTAGTCTCCAGTGTTTTAGAGCAGCTGGAAGTAAAAGCCTAAAATTGTGAAATTATAACCCATGTCAAACTCTGAAATATATTCTACAGCTAATTGTGGTACAGTGCTTTGAAATTTATAGCTTTTTTGTATATATATGTTATTTTTCACAAAAAAAGAAGGAAAAAAAATCGATTGTGAGGATAAAAGAATATCTATGCCCTCTAACCTCCTATATTCTGAAGCCGGCTAGAAGGAAAAATATGAGAGGATCATATGGTAGCCCATGACAAAGTCTTGGATCTGTCTTGTAACTACTTGTTGAAGAAGGCTTTGAAAACTATTTTTTTTTATTTCTTTGCTTTGTATCTATGTTATACTATACAATAAAAAAAGTTTAAAAAAAAACATGGAAATCTTGAATCAATGTGCTACAATGGAAACAGCCTTCAAATTTACAGGGATTGTTGTTGGGAAGATGGGGGAAAATAATTTCTTTTTTGAGAACACAAGAAAATAGAGAGTCAGATTTAGGTAGAAAAACAAAACAAAAATATTGGAAGTCATTCAACATTTCTGACATGAGTAACTTGAAGAACACTAGGAAGTCAAGTATTAGTCAATATGATTTATGATAGCTCAACACTCAATGTATCATATGGGATATTTTGGTTTTTCAGGATTGATGTAGTGATGCCTCATTCTTCCCTCATTATTTCATTTTCATCTTTAGTAAAGGGGATACTAGTAGCTCCATTTACTATCTAGAACTTCCAAATAAGTTCTCATAATTGGGGAACTTACTGTCAGTTTATATAGCTGGAGGCATCTTAACAAAAGCTTAAAGCAAGAATTTTCAAATTTTTAAAGTCACAAAAGCTTTGTAGTAATAGGAAAAAAATGGAACCTTTTTGTCTTTATTATGGTAATATATAGAGTAATAATACTAAAGATCATTCAGTGATTCTGAATGTTGATAAGAGTGCAATTAAAAATATTTTTGTTGATGAAGCTTCACACAAGAATGCAATTTTAAGGTAGAAAGTAATTAAAAAAAGAGAAAGTAATCAAGATATCAAGAAACCCAAAGTCTATAGTGGTTTTAAAAAATCTAAAGCCTAACTTTGTTTATAAAATGCCTGTATGGAACTCTCCTAAACTCTGACAGAATTCTGGAAAATGCTAGGGTTTCATGAAAATGTTTAAGCAGCTATGAATTAAACATTTCTTCCAATGTCTTCAAAATTATTAATCACATCTCCTTGCAGGACTAAAGTGAAATCATAGGCCAACAAGGTCATGTTGTGAAAGGCTGACTTTGTTATGTGTGGTACTGGGAGAGGAGTAAGAAAGTAGGCTTTCTTCTAGCCCAAACCTTTTTAGCCAATGGAAATCATTGGGCTCTTTACCTAATGTTCGCAGAGGCTTTCCTGCTTATTATTCATCATCAGTAAGAAAACATTATGAACCTGATTCCACAACAGAGACTTATAGTCCTTGAAAAGAATGGAGACACTGCCTACTTTTTAGAATGTGACATAAGAGAGCTGCCTAGTGGTCAAAGTGGTGCACAGATTTGTTGCTGAACACTTGAGGTGCGATTTTAATGTTTTATTGGCATTGCTGAAAAAGTAAGGCATAGAAACAGTATACTAAAAAGCAAAGAAATGAATGCATTTATTTTCCAAACCTGCTTAATCTAATTCATTTTTCAAAACTACTGTTGAAAGTAAAAAAAAAAAAAAAGAAGAAGAAAGAAAGAAACTACTGCTGAAAGTAGTACTGTGAGCAAAACTGGTACTCATTAAAATTCTCCATATTTATATGTATAGCACATCCACATATTCCCTCAGTGCTAACTGCTTTGATCAATCGTTTTTAATTTTCAAGGTTTTTTAAATGTAATTTTATTGTGATATATTTACATACCATAAAATCCATCCAAAGAATACAGCCAATGGATCATTTTTTAAAGATAAAAATTATATGTATAAAAGAGAGACTGAGGAAAAATTAACCAAAATATTTATTATGGTCAGTTATTTCTAGCAGAAAGAATCATAAGTAATTTTTTTTCTCACAGCGTGTTTATTTTGTTCTTAGGGGCAGCTACTCTTCTTTCCTTTTTCTTTCTAATGCTCTTTTTTTTCTTTTTATTGAGATATATTATATATTCACATACCATGTAATCATCCAAAGTGTACAATCAGTGGTTTGCAGTATCAGATAGCTGTGCATTCATCATCAATATTTTCAAACATTCTCATTACTCCAAAAATCAAAAAAATATATATATAAAGGTAAAAAAGAATACCCCAAACATCCTATATCCCCCACCTCCCCCCATTGTTTATTTATTTTTTGTCTTTTTTTTTCTTATCTGTCTATACACTGGATAAAGGGAATATCAGTCACAAGATTTTAACAATCACAAGGGCACACCTTAAAAGCTCTATAATTATTCAATCATCTTCAAGAATCAAGGCTATTGGATTACAGTTCAACAGTTTCAGCTATTTCCCTCTAGCTACTCCAATACACCAAAAACTGAAAAGGGATATATATATATATATACTGCATAAGAAAAACCTCCAGAATGACCTGTCAACACTATTTGAAATTTCTTAGACACTGAAACCTTATTTTGTTTCAATTCTCTTCCCCCTTTTGGTCAAGAAGGATTTTTTACCCCCATGTTCCCAGGGCCAGGCTCATCTCTGGAGTTATGACCCATGTTGCCAGGGAGATTTAGACGCCTGGAAGTCATGTCCTATGTAGGGAAGAGGGCAGTGAGTTCACTTAAGGAGCTGGCTTAGAGATAGAGGCCACATCTGAGCAACAAAAATGTTGCTGGGGGTGCTTCTTAGGCATGATAAATGAAGGCTTAGCTTCTTCTCTACGGGATTAAGTTTCATAAGGGCAAGCCCCAAGATCAAAGGCCTGCTCTCTTGAAGCCAACTTGGCAGGTGAAATCACTGCCCTCCCCGTACTTGGGACATGACTCCCAGGGGTATAAATCTCCCTGGCAACTAAGGACAGAACCCCTGGGATTTGCTGGGACCCATGGGATTGAGAAAGCCTTCTTGACCAAAAGGGGGAAGAGAGAAATGAGACAAAATAAATTTTCAGTAGTTGAGATATTTCAAACACAGTCGAGAGGTTATCTTGGAGGATATTCTTATGATTATATAGATATGCCTTTTTAGTTTTGCATGTACTGGAGTGGCTGGAAGGGAATACCTGAAACTGTTGAGTTATGTTCCAGTGGACTTGATTCTTGAAGACAATTATATAATGATATAATTTTATAGTGTGACTGTGGATTGTGGAAACCTTGTATCAGATGCTTCTTTTATTCAGAGTATGGACAGATCAGTAAAAAAAAAAAAGATAATAAATAAATAAATAATGGGGGGTAAGGGATAAAAGATTGAAATACTAGTGGTCAATGAGAGGGAGGGGTAAGGAGTAGGGGGTATGTGAGTTTTCTTCTTGTTTCTTTTTTCTTTTTATTCCTTTTTCTAGAGTGATGCAAATGTTTTAAAAACTATCATGGTGATGAACATACAACTATGTGATGATATTGTGAGCCATTGATTGATTGATTGCACACCATGTATAGACTGTATGTGTATCAAGATTTGTCAATAAAAGTACTATAAAAGCAGCTTCTGGAACCCACCACCACCACCACTACCAAAAGGAAAAAATAAAAATAAAAAGATCAAGAGGCTGGGGCTGGCTCATCAAATTGGCAGTCCGCAGTGCTCCCCCAGGTGGGGAAGTTTAATATTTCCACCCTTTTTATTTTGATCAATCTTAACCCAAATCTTATGCTACAAATCTCACAGAACAACTTACTGAATGATCTACAGTTAAGTAAGTTTCAAGCACACAGAGTAATTCAGATGGACTAAGAAGCCTGATTAACAGAGCTTAGATGAGACTCTACCCCCAAAATTTAAAAAGTCTACTTTAGTATAAACATATTAATCAATTAAACATTGGTACTTCAGGGTGACTCCCTCTTTAGTGAGGAGATAAATAGCTATAAACTGTAGGATAGAGCTGATGGGAGATAAGGCTGGAAAGGTTGCTGCACAGCAGACAACTTGGAATGTCAGGCTGAAGAATTTGAACCACGTGAAGTTTCTGAGTAGGCCAGTGATTTGGTGAAAGCTATCATTCACAAAAATGATTAGAAGCAGACTATAAAATTGCTTGGAGTAGGGAGAAACTAAATAAAGACTGGGTATCTGTCACAGGGGTTTTGAAAACTTAGCTAAATAGCAGTATGTGGGAGTTAAGATAAGGAGGTAGATTTTAAGTTTTTACTTTTAATTTTACTTATTTTTTTTAACTTAAAAAATATCCAGATAGTTCATTACCTAATTTAACTTGTATGGTCAATTTAGTTGAACGCCATAAGTACATGGAATCTTAAATAGATTGAGAGATTTTGTTGGTTTCTCTACATTAGTGTGATGCCCTGATATGTCCCAGAGAAATTTGGGCATAGAATAAAAAAGTATTTGCAAAGTCCCCTTGGTGGGACTGGGAGAAAGGAGGAAATTGTCAACTTCCCTGTGGTAGTTAGATTCAGTTGTCAACTGGCCAGGTGAACATACCTAGTTTTGTTCCTGCAGACATGAGCCAATGAGATGTGAACCTCATCTGTTGCTGATTTACATCTGCAGTTGGTAGGAGGCCTGCCTGCTGCAACGAATGACGTTTGACTTAATTGGCTGGTGCTTAAATGAGAGAGCACAAAGTAGCACAGCCCAAGCAGCTTGGCATTCCTTGTCTCAGCATTCGCAGCTCAGCCTTGGCCTTCGGAGATGCAGAAAGAAGTCACCCCAGGGAAAGCTATTGGAACCCAGGGGCCTGGAGAGAAGGCCAGCAGAGACCATTCTGTGCCTTCCCACATAAGAAAGAACCTCAGGGGAAAGTTAGCTGCCTTTCCTCTGAAGAACTAACAAAATAAATCCCCTTTTATTAAAAGCCAATCCGTCTCTGGTGTGCTGCATTCCGGCAGCTAGCAAACTAGAACATTCCCCATCTGGGGAGTTCCTGGTATTCTCACAAGCAGTGGGGACAACCAAATCAATAGGCTGAGCCCTTGATCTTAGGGTTTGCCCCTATGAAACTTAATCCTGCAAAGGACAGGCAAAGCTTACTTGAAATTACACCTAAGAGTCACCCCCAGAGAACCTCTTGTTGCTCACACAGTCTCTCTCTCTCTAAGCCAAGTCAGCAGGTGAACTAACTGCCCTCCCCACTACGTGGGACATGACTCTCAGGGGTGTAAATCTTTCTGGCAATGTGGGACAGAACTCCCAGGATGAGCTGGGACCCAGCATCATGGGATTAAGAAAGTCTTGAACAAAAGGGGGAAGAGAGAAATGAGACAAAATAAAGTTTCAGTGGCTGAGAGATTTCAAACAGAGTCGAGAGGTTATCCTGGAGGTTATTCTTATGCATTATATAGCTACCCCCTTTTAGTCTAAGGAGTATTAGAGAGGTAGAGGGAAGTGAAACTGTAGAGCTGTGTTCCAGTAGCCATGTTTCTTGAAATGATTGTATAATGATATAGCTTTTGCATGTGACTATGTGATTGTGAAAACCTTGTTTCTGATGCTCCTTTTATCTACAGTATGGACAGATGAATAAAAAAATATGGATTAAAAATAAATAAATATTAGTGGGAACAAATGTTAAAAAAAACAGATGAATACATGGGGAAAATGTACCTAATGCAAATTATGGACTAAAGTTAACAGTAATATTTTAGTATTCTTTCATTAACAGTTAACAAATGTACCACACCACGTTGACTGTTTGAAATCTCTCAGCCACTGACACTTTGTCTCATCTTTCTCTTCCCCTTTTCTGTCGAGAAGGTTTTCTCAATCCCTTGATGCCGAGTCCCAGCTCATTCTAGAATTTCTGTCCCACGTTGCCAGGGAGGTTTACACCCCTGGGAGTCATGTCCCACATAGAGACGGGAGGGCTGTGAGTTTGTTTGCCGTTTTGGCTGAGAGAGAGATAAGTCACATCTGAGCAACAAAAGAAGTTCCCTGGGGGTGACTCTTAGGTCTAATTTTAAGTAGGCTTAGCCTAACCTTTGTGGGGATAAATTTCATATGAACAAACCCCAAGATTGAGGGCTTGGCCTATTGATTTGGTCGTCCTCACTGCTTGCGAGAATATCAGGAATTCTCCAAATGGGGACATTGAATTTTCTCCCTTTCTCACCATTTCCCCAAGGGAACTTTGCAAATACTTCTTTATTCACTGTTCAAATCTCTCTGGGATATATCGGGGCATCACACTGGACAAACCCACAAAATTTCATGCCCTACTCAAGGTTTGATGTACTTATGGTGTTCAATAACCTTCCATATATGTTGTATTAAGAAATGCACTAATCAAGTGCACCTTCTAATATAGCTGAAGACCATAATACCAACAAGAAGACATAACAATCATAAATATTTATGCACTGAGCTAGAGTGCTCCAAAATACATGAGGCAAACATTGAAAACACTGAAAAGAGAAACAGACACATCTATCATAATAGTTGGAGACTTCAATTCCTTCCTCTCATTAACGGACAGAACATCTAGACACAGAATCAATAAAGAAACAGAGAATTTGAATAATACAATAAACAAACTAGACTTAACAGATATGTATAGAACATTACACCCCACTACAGCAGCATACACCTTTTTCTCAAGTGCTCACGGGTCATTTTCAAGGATAGACCATATGCTGGAGAACAGAGTAAGTCTCAATAAATTTTATAAGATTGAAATCATACAAAACATTTTCTCAGATCAAAAAGGAATGAAGTGGGAAATCAATAATAGGCAGAGGGACAGAAAATTCACAAATATATGTAGGCTCAAGAATATACTCTTAAACAGCCAGTGGGTCAAGGAGGAAATTACAAGAGAAATCAGTAAATATCTCGAGGCAAATGAAAATGAAAACACAACATATCAAAATTTATGGGATGCAGCAAAGGCAGTGCTAAGAGGGAAATTTATTGCCCTAAATGCCTATTTCAAAAAAGAAGAAAGGGACGGGCCATGTGGCTTATGGCTCAGCAGGCAGATTCTCACCTGCCATGCTGGAGATCCGGGTTTGATTCCCTGTGCCTGCCCATGCCAAAAAAAAAAAAAAAAAAATCGAGGAATTAACTGTTCACTTGGATTGTTTCCATTTTTTGGTGATTGTGAATAATGGCTGGTATGAATATCTGTGTGCAAAATGTCTGTGTCACTGCTTTCAGCTCTTCCAGGTATACACTGAGTAGTGCTATTGCCAAGTCATAGGGCAACTCAATATTTAGTTTCCTAAGGAAACGCCAAACTGTCTTCCATAGCGGCTATACCATTATAAATTCCCACCAGCAGTGCATAAGTATCCCAGTTTCTCCATATTCTCTCCAACATTTGTATTTTCTTGTTTGTTTAATAGCAGCCATTCTTGTAAGTGTGAGGTGGTATTTCATTGTAGTCTTGATCTTCATTTCCCTTATAGCTAATGAAAATGAGCATCTCTTCATTTGCTTTTGAGTCATGTGTATTTGCTCTTCAGAAAAATGCTTATTCATAACTTTAGCCCATTTTATAATTGGGTTGTTTGTTCTTTTGTTGTTGAGTTGTATGATTGCTTTATGTATACAGGATATAAAACCTTTATCCAATGTGTGATTTCCAAATATTTTCTCCCATTGACTTGGCTGCCTCTTCACCTCTTTGACAAAGTCTTTTGAGGCACAGAAGCATTTGGTTTGGGGTAGTTTCCATTTATCTCTTTTTTCTTTTGTTGTTTGTGCTTTGGATATAAAGTTTAGGAAGCTACCTCCTACTAATTACTAGGTCTTGAAGATGTTACCCTACATTTTCTTTTAGGAGCTGTGTGGTACTGGTTCTTATATTTAGGTGTTTGATCCAGTTTGAGTTAATTTTTGTATAAGGCATAAGGTAAGGGTCCTCTTTCATTCTTTTGGCTACAGATATTCAGTTCTCCCATGCCCATTTATTGAAAGTCCCAGTTCAGTGGGTTTGGGGGCCTTGTCAAAGATCAGTTGACCATAGATTTGGTAGTCTATTTCTGTGCTCTCGATCTGATTCCATTGTGCCACATTCGATTCTATCTTTGTGCCAGTACCATGTTGTTTTGACTACTGTGGCTTTATAATAAGTTTTAAAATCAAGAAGTGTTAATTCACCCATTTTGTTTTTCTTTTATAGGATGCTTTTAGCTATTCAGGGTCTCTTTCCCTCTTAGATGAATTTGGTAACTAATTTTTCCAAGTCTTCAAAGTAGGTTGTTGGAATTTTGATTGGTACTGGGTTGAATCTGTAGATCAATTGGGTAGAACTGACATCTTAACTACATTTAACCTTCTTATCCATGAGCAGGGAATATATTTTCACCTATTTGGATCTTCTGATTTATTTTAGCAATGCTATATAGATTTCTGTGTAAAAAAACTCCTTTACGTCCTTAGTTAAGTTCATTCCTAGGTACTTGATTCTTTTAGTTGCTATTTTGAATGTAATTTTTTCCTTAACAGATTCCTTGGTTAGGTCATTGCTTGTGTATAGAAATGCTACTGATTTTTGCACATTAATTTTATATCCTGCCACCTTGCTGAATTTGCTTATTAGTTCAAGTAACTTTGTTATAGATTTCTCAAGATTTTCCAAGCATAGGATCTTGTCATCTTCAAATTATGAAAGTTTTACTTTTTCCTTTCCAATTTGGATGCCTAAATATTTATGATTGTTATGACTTCTTATTGAACTGCTCCTTTTATTAATACATAGTGTCCTTCTTTGCCTCTTTTAACTGTTTTACAATTGAAGTCTTATTTGTTGGATATTAGTATAGATACTTGTGGTAGGTAGATTCAGTTGTCAACTTGGCCAGGTGAAGATGCCTCAATCTATTGCTGTGGACATGAGCCAATAGTGTGTGAACCTCATCTGTTGCTGATTACATCTGCAGTTGGCTAGGAGGTGTGCCTGCAGCAATGAATGATGTTTGATTTAATTGGCTGGTGCTTAAATGAGAGAGCTCAATGTAGCAAAGCCCAAGCAGCTCAGCATACCTCATCTCAGCACTCGCAGCTCAGTCCAGGCCTTTGGAGATGCAGAAAGAAATCAGCCCAGGGAAAGTTGTTGGAACCCAGGGGCCTGGAGAGAAAGCCAGCAGAGATCGCCCTGTGCCCTCCCATGTAGGAAAGAACCTCAGTGGAAAGTTAGCTGCCTTTCCTCTGAAGAACTAACAAAATAAATCCCCTTTCATTAAAAGCCAATCTATCTCTGGTGTGTTGCATTCCAGCAGCTAGCAAACTAGAATACTACTCCTGCTCTTTTATGATTGTTGCTTGCATGAAATATCTTTTCCTAACCTTTCACTTTCAACCTATGTTTGTCCTTGGGTCTAAAATTCCATCTCCCAGCAGATAGATGGGTCCTGTTTTTTAATCCATTCTGCCAGTCTATGTCTTTTGATTGGGGAGTTTAATCCATTAACATTTAGTGTTATTACTGTAAGGGCAGTACTTTCTTCTACCATTTTTCCTTTTGGATTTTACATGTCATATCTAATTTTTCCTCTTTTCACCTTACTAATAGTCTTCATTTCTGCCCTCTTCTCACACCTCTCTCTCCTGTCTTTACTTATCTGTCTCTAGTGCTCCCTTTAATATTTATTGCAGATTTGGTCTCTTGGTCACAAATTCTCTGAGTGATTTTTTGTCTGAAAATGTTTTAGTTTCCCCTCATTTTTGAAGGACAATTTTGCTGGATATAGAATTCTTGTTGGCAGTTTTTCTCTTTGGTAATTTAAATATATCATACCACTGTTTTCTCACCTCAATAGTTTTTTGCTGAGAAATCTACACATAGTCTTATTGGGCTTCTGTTGTATGCAATGGATTGCTTTACTCTTGCTGCTTTCAAAATCCTCTCTTTCTCTTTGACATCTGACATTCTGATTGGTAAGTGTCTTGGAGTATGTCTATTTGGATCTATTCTGTTTGGGATACACTGCACTTCTTGGATCTGTAATTTAAGCCTTTCACTAGAAGTAGGAAATTTTCAGTGATCATTTCCTCCATTAGTTTTTCTCCTCTTTTTCCCTTCTCTTCTCCTTCTGGGATACCCACAACATGTATATTCCTGCGTTTCATGTTATCATTCAATTCCCTGAGTCCCTATTCATATTTTTCCATTCTTTTTCCTGTATTTTCTTTTGCTTGTCATATTTCAGATGTCCTGTCCTCTAGCTCACTAATCCTATCTTCTGCCTCTTGAAATCTAACATTGTAGGTTTCCATTGTTTTTGTTTTCATCTCTTCTACTTTGCCTTTTATTTCCATAAGTTCTGTGAATTGTTTCTTCAGAACTTCAATTTCTTCTTTTTGTTCATTCCTTGCCTTTATTTCCTCCCTCAATTCATTGATTTGATTTTTGATGAGATTTTCCATGTCTGTTTGAACATCCTGAATTAATTGTTTCAACTCCTGCATCTCATTTGAATGGTTGGTTTGTTCCTTTGACTGGGCCATATCTTCAATTTTCCTAGTATGATTTGTTATTTTTCACTGGCATCTGGGCATTTAAATTCCTTAATTAGTTTATTCTGGAGATTGTTTTCACTTTTTTACCTAGGATTTTCTTGCTGGATGACTTGTTCTCTGTCTGTTCTTTGACATTTAGTTCAGCTTATTCTAGACCTCTAGCTAGGTTTTGTTTACTGGATCAGATTTTTTCAGTTCTTGTTTTCTTGTTTCTCGCCCTATCTGTATGATGCCGGTATTATAGACCCCATTCAGATTTTCCCAGACCAGACTGGCCTCCTCTCAGGAGGAAAGATTCACCTGCATAAGTTTTCCCTGAGGGTGAGACCCAGCGAGTTGAAAGACTTTCCTATGAAGCCTCTAGACTCTGTGTTTTTCCTATCCTGCCCAGTATGTGCTGCTTGTTTGCCTGCGGGTTCCATCAGCATAAAGCAATGCAATACCCTTAATTTCAGCAGACTCTTCCTGCCAGGGGCGTGGTTGAGACAGAGGAGAGGTTGTAGGCTGGCTTTAATCCCTTTAGTTTTCCAGACCCTGGGGTCTGAATTCCTTGAGGGAGGGATTCCTTCTGAGCTGGGCCCCACCCCTCTCCTGGGGAAGGCACAGCCTCCAGGGAATTGTTTCAGTTTGCTATAGCTGCCAGGATGCAATAAAGCAGAAATGGATTGGCTTTTATAAAGGGGTCCATTTGTTAGAAGTCACAATTCTAAGGGCATGGAAACATCCAAATCAAGGCATCAACGAGAGGACACCTTCACTGAAGAAAGGCCCATGGTATCCAGAATTTCTCTATCACATGGGAAGGCTCTGTCACTTTCTCGGTCACTTGGTGACATTTGCTGGTTCTTCTCTCCAAATGTTTCTGGGCTTTTGTGGGTCTTTGCTTGTTTATTCCAGGGCATTTCTATGTCTCTGTCTTTCACCTGGTTTCATTATCTCTGGGTTGTGTATCTGAACTTCTTCTCATAAAGAACTCCATTTAAGGATTAAAACTCACCCTGAATTGGGTATGTCACATCTCCACAGAAGCAACCCAATAAAATGGTTCCACCCCCCACGGATTAAAATTATATAATCTTTTCGGGGTGGGGGGGTACATAACAGATTCAAGCCAGCACAGATGCCTTTTTTGAATTCACACTCTGGATAAGGCTAACAGAAGCTCTGACAGTCATGTAGGTGGGAGTTTAGAGTCCTCTGGAAGGACTAGATTCACACATTGCAAATTATCTGGGTAATTACCAAGGACTTATAGACTCAGAAAGGAGACTTCCAAAAAAGTTAGGAAACTCCATTTCTCTGTAAATATTAGTATCATTCTGTCTGGACTCTGAAACAATGCTACATAGTGATAGTACTGGAGCACAGCAAGGAGGCGGCACACCAAGGATCCCCAAAGGCAGAAATTCTGTAGTAATTACAACTTGTATTTTACCTCCACTCCAGAATTCAAAACCTTTAGAAAATTCCTGTCTTCACTTGATTACTAGATCTGACTGAACTGTGAGAATTAAGGAAACTGGCAAATCCTTATTTGGAATACAGTTCAAAGTTCAAAGAGAAGGGTGATATTTCCTTTCCCCCCAAAATAGTGGGGTCACCTTTACTTATGGGAAATGCAATATTTGCAAAGAGCTAGCATAGAGCTCTAGCATGGCAAGAAGGTAAAAGAGAGTAGAGTCGTTCACATGGAATGATTTTCTCTTAAAAATTAGGAACATATTTGGGTATTCCCAAATCTGACCAGCCTCTTTGCATCTCAGACAAGCTTAATTCCACCCTTATCTGGGGCAGTTGGAGCCTGAGAGCAGTTTTAAGTGGTAGAAACAAAGAAAAAAAAATTCTTTTCAGAGCAGGGCCCCCATTTCTTGGGTTTGTTAATTAAGACTTTAAGTTGGTATGTTGTTCTACATATCTCCAGGTCCTATGTGCCCCCTCTTTTTTTTTTAGGGTCCAGACCTTTAAAAGTATTTTGTGCTGTCTGGTCAAAAAAACCTGTTTTTTTTCCCCCCCATCAGCCCAGCCCCCTCTGCGCTGGGGCAAAAACTAGTAACTTTAGCTTTTATTCTGAACTGCGGGCCTATTTTTATTAGTCAGAATTTGTCGATTAATTCCCCAATTGGAGTTAGGTTGAGCTCAGCCCCTTGCTGTTAGTAAACTCTCTTTCCTTTCCCCTTGGGAAACCAGCCTGTGGGGGAGGGACGCTGGCCTCTGCAGCTTGGAGAACTCATGGTTCTGGGTGGGATCGCAGCTGGTCCAGCTTGTCCAGATGGGTGTACGCTGTGTGTCTGGTCACTGACGTGGTCCCAGCAGTTGTTCTCTACTGGCCCTGGCTATCTACTAGCTGCTCTGGGGGATGAACTAAATCCCACACCTCACTAAGTTGCCATCTTGGACCCGGACTCCCCCTATTAATATTTCTAAGATAGAAAAGTTATCTCAAAAAGTGAAATTCCCTCTGACAATAAAACTGGATTATGCATTGTGTTATTTTGTAAGCTGTAAGCACGCAATACACCATAACTGGAACACCCTTTAAAAGGGGAATTTAGTAAGTTACAAGTTTATAGTTCTAAGGAAAGTGTACAAATTAAGGCACCACAAGAAGTTACCTTTACTTGAGGCTGATGAGTCAGGAACACCTCAGTCAGCTGGGTAGTGACATGGCTCTTCCTTTGTTCCTGGGCTCCATTGCTTTCAGCCTCGGCTCCTGTGGGAACCCTCACTTTGCTTCTTCAGGGCCGGCTTTCACCTCTTGGCATCCCTTGCCTCTCTCTAGGTTCTGGCTTGCTTCAATGTCTTCTGGGCCCCAAGCACCTCCAAACACCTGTGTCTCTGTTCTCCACGTGTCCGCAACTGTGTCAGCTCTGCTGTGAAGTTTCTGTTGGCTCTGAGGCTTCTGTTGTTTCTGTCATTTGTTAACCCTGACTCTCTCCAAAACGTTTCCTCTTTTAAAGGATTCTAGTAAACTAATCAAGACCCACCTGGATGGGTGGAGTCATGTCTCCATCTAATCAAAGGTCACACTCACAATTGAGTGTGTCACATCTCCATGGAGATAGTCAAGTTTCCAACTGACAGTGCCGAATAGGGATTGAAAAATAAAACCAGCTGCTATCACAAGATTGGATCAGGATTAAAACATGGCTTTTCTGGGGTACATAATTCTTTCAAACCAGTACAGGCTTCTTGACACATAATGCCCTGGGCTTCCACTCTTTCCCAACACTTATAATCTGTACTGGAATTTCTCCAAATCTACTGTGAGAAACTTCAGGGCAGAGCTATGTTCTTCGTCTCCCAGTATAGTGCTTGCCACACATTAGGTGCATCAGAAGTCTGAAAAAGGGATTTATTGGCCACAATGAAATTGCACTTTATTTGCAATTTCCCCCATACCTCCAGCACAGTCACTCCCCTTTCTAGTCTATCCTGCACCCTTGATAGCCTAAACTACTTTAAATCATTTCTATTAAGGTCCTCCCTTCCTCAGAAACTTTGGTCTCCCCATTGTTTGTGACAGCACATTTAAACAGCTGGGTAAATTTAAAACACCTGGGTTTGCATTTTGAAAGTTTTACAATCAGCTCTGATCTACTTGTTCTACCTTATTTCTAGTCCATGTGTTCTGTCACTTCAAATGTTCTCCTTTCACTTTTCCTATTGAAATCTCACCCATTCTTTCAAGATCCTACTCAATTCTAATTTCCCTGCTGTAATCTTCCTTGGTTATCCAAACTCCTATGAGCATATAGTTTGCTACTCATGTACGTACTTAACATGTCATCTTGTTTGAACATAACCATTTATTGGGTAAGTCTTCTCTCCTCTACAAGATGGCTTTAGCTCCTGTAGGATAGGAACATGATAGTCTTGGACATCTTTCAGTAGAACAATAAGAATTCAATTTTTTAAAAGTGAATAATATTACATTAATGCCAACAATATGAAAAGCTGCCAAAATATAGACTTTGGCTTTTAATTAGAAAAATACTAGAGAATAAATAGAAAGATTAATTATTAGCATAAATTTTTTGCAGAGATGGTTGTAAACGGGAAGATGGATTAGATAGGTGAATATGTAAATGAAAATAATTTTACTGGTAGTTCTACAGTAAATCGTTATTAAAAGGTTCAGAAGGTAATTATTATAAAGTGTTCTCAGGTCATCACATTTCCTTTAAGGAAATTTATAATTCTGAATATGACATAGCAGGTTCTGTAGAGAGCTGCAATTGCACCCTGTAACATTGTTAGATTGTAAGATTGGCCATGGGAGTAGAAAGGAAAAATATACCCTGGATCTGGTATCCCTAAAATAAGTATTACTAAAAGTGCCCAGAGAGCCTATGGGAATAGGTCACATTTTTCCTGCAGAAAATCCCTTAGCGTCTAGGTGAGAGTGGCCTTATTTAATATGTACTTGTCCTGTGGACTGCTGCAGGATTCTACTCCATAAAACTTAGCAAACACACTGAATTAATCTTGATTCAGAAACAATGTGTTGCCTTTATAGATACACATTTCCTTTTAATAAGGCCTTCCAAAAATACAAAAATCTAACCAAAAACATATTTGATGATGTGAAGCACAGGCACAGTATTAAGCCAATATATATAGCTGTTTTTGTACCTGGTAGCTTTTCAGCACCTTCAAATTGTTTCATGCTTGTTCCTGGGTACTCTACCAAACCCAAGAAAAACATTTTTACTTTTATTTTTGAGTTTCTCTTGCCACATCTAGAACTTGAAAACTGTAGTTCAAAGCAAAATGAAATTTATTCTCTATTAAACTCAGTCACATTCAGGTTAGAATCTCATTAGTTTCCAATTCTGTGGCTTTGGGTAAGGTATTCAACTTCTCGGAGCCTAAGTTAATTCATTTATAAAATGGAGGCATTAATATGTACTTTGTAGGATTGTTGTAAGAATTATCAACGATGTTTGTGAAGTTGCAACACAGTGCCTGGTGTATAATAGATGGTCAGGAAGTTAGCAAGTATTATTCTAACTTCAGTTGTAAAAAATATATCATACTGAATTATGAATGTCATATGAGGTAGAAGATTTATTATTCTAGTGCAAAATATCCACAATGTCATACTAGCAATCATAGTATGTGGTGGCCTCATGAAATCAAGATACAATTGCTATTGTCATTAATATGATCTTTAATAAATGGAATAATGCACCATTTTACAGCAAGCCTTTTTTAAACCTAAAGAACTGTCTTAAAATCTCCTTCTCCAATGCCTCTGCATCAATACAATCTTTTTATTTAGGTTTTTATATATATCAAAGCATTTACCTAATTACAATTATTCATAGAAAATTCTTTAGTGGCTTAATGTCACCTTTTAAAGTGGCATCCATAGATAATACAAAAGAAAAGTGATTTGCTTATTTCATACTCACACTGATTCATCAAATACAACTTGTACAGCATAGCAAGGTCTCAAACAGCTTATACAAAAGCAAAATAACTGAAAGTCATTATTCATAAATTTTTATATTTTATCTGTATTATAAGAGCAAAACACACTAACAAAAGATACCCGTTAACAAGAAAGGTTTCTGAGGAATTGCCAATTTTTTTAGCTTTTCTTTTTCCAGAAAAGCATGCTCAGAAGTGAATGCTCTATCACTTACGTTTCTCCGGTCCGTTCAGAAAAAGCATGGCAGCTACACACCTCCATGTTTCAGCTACTACAATAACCTAAAAGTTAGTGTATTTTAGTTATCCATGTATCTTTGAAAAATGATCAGCAGAAAAATAAGGATGATTCCAGCGAATACAAACACTTATGCAATATAATCTCTATGGAAACAAAATGACAAGCCATACAAAACTATTTAAATAAATAAATGTGGGCAGAAAAGGAAAGCCACCAAAGCCAAGCATTTCAATGTCAAACAGGGACCTAACTATCTTTCAAAGCATCTTTTAGCAATTTAATTTTCTTACTGTTAAAGCTTTTCTAAAAATGTGTTTCCCTTACATACTTTAGGATTGATAGTAAAGTGGAGAGCCTGAGACAAAAGACTAGTTACAAACTACTTTGTGGCTAGGAGTTTAGGTACAAAGTATACCAGTTTGAAGCTTGAATTTATCTGATTAAAAGAAAAATTCTGTTTGGAACATTGTGATAAATACATGGGTTACCATAGATTACCTTCTCAAAACCATCCAAGTTATTACTAAGGCTCTAACCTCATTAGTTCACTTTAATAAGAAAAGTTTTATAAAGTCAAATTGCCTCATGAGAAAATTCCATCTCAGAGAAACGACTTAAGTTCTCTCATTAAAAAAATGAAAGAGGGCAGGCCATGGAGGCTTACTGGCAGAGCTCTCGCCTGCAGTGCCAGAGACCTGGGTTTGATTCCTGATGCCTGCTCATGTGGGGAAAAAAAAAAGAAAGAAAATGAAACAATTTGCCCCATCATTTAATCAAAGGACAGAAATGGTTTGAAGGTGCTTCAAATCTAATATCTACAACATGTAGGTATTACATCTGCTGCAACATGTGGCCAATTAGTTGAGTCATTCTCTCTATTCAGTATTCATAGAACTTGGCAAGTTTTTATAGTTAATGAAATCTGCCATCATATCTATGTACTTTGTATTGAATCATAAGATGAAATATTAAATGAATTGTGCAAGAAATACTTTCAATATTCACCCGGGTCCAATTGCTTGCTTGCTACCAACTGAACTTTTTCAGTGTGCAAAGGGATGAAAGTGTCCCTGAGTTTTTAAGTAATGTCTATATAGTTAGTCTAAAACAGAAAATGTTTCTGAAATTTAAAAGTACAAACAAAATGGGGGGAAAAAAACCCATGTGCTGCCTTTAAAAATACTGAAAAAAAATCAAGTTGTAATTTAAAATACAGTAATTTCTTTGAAAATTCACTCATATACTGGATTCACTAATGATGTAATTTTGTAATTTAATTGTAAAGATTCCTTCTCTTATACTAAGATTTTAAAATCTGGGTTTCAAATTAAGTTTTAAAAATGAATGCTAATGTTACAATGTTTAAGAGTAACACTATGAACATTACAATAATAATGGAATTGGATTTTTCAAGATAATATTGATTTATTTGGGGCATAATTTTAATATACAGCATTCTTTTTCTGAAGTATTTACTTTCAAATGTATCTGCCATGAGATAAATTCCTAAATTTTCCTTTATATGCACAGATACTCGATTTGAACCAGTCATTAAAAAAGTTAAAAAGAAATTTGTTACAGTCCAGTCTATATTGTACATACAATTATATGTAATTCAAAAGTGGTCTACAAAAATGTTCATAGTTAATATCTGATTGTTAAATAGTTTGTTTTTGAAAGGTAATCTTGCATTTAGTGTTTGATAAAATATTTGATGTAAAGAAATATGTAAAACATTGTGGCTCAAACATAATATTAAGCTTACTGCATATAGGTTAATAAAAAGTGTTTAATGGTAAAATAATGATTTATAATTCTGTATGCATGGCTTTTTAGTTATAACTAATGAAAATATAAAATCATAAAGCTCCACAATAGAAAATGTTAAATACAAACAAAACTTAAGTGCTGATTTTGCTGATAGTCTAATGGTTCAATCTACTGTCAAATGGTAGCATCTTAATCTCAATTCTACTGAACAATTAAATTACTTAACTAGAGTAATGAATTTGAATATAACATAAATATAAGTTTACGTGTTCTTAAATATAAATAAAAGTTATTAAAACAGGATTAAGGAGAAAAAGCTAAAGGAACTAAAACAATTGTCTGAAGACTTAGACGTTGAAAAGCCAGAAGCACACTGAAGAATAGCAACGTTGAGGATGACCAGCTGCTCTCTTCTCTTCCTACTGGATATGAGAAATGGATTTAAAATGAAGCAGGAGGGAGGCAGGGTAGATCTAAGGAATACTTCACTGACACAGACTGCAAGTCAGATAACCAAGGGATAGAATAAGGCATAAACTATAAGGTGATTTAAGAAAAGCAATGGCTAGGTACACCAGAGAGCCCTGATTTCCTCTTTTATGTTAATTTGGAAACTGGAGAAAAGCCTTCTTTTTTCTAACAGCTTTTGTGTAACAAGCTCAAACAGTGATTTGCCAGATTTATTTAAACAAGGAGTATACTTAGGAGGGGATCATGCAAGGTAGTTTTAGTAGCTTGCATAGTTCAGAATCTAAAGGTAATATGCAATTTTATGTGAAGAGTGAACTGCCAGTAAAAGGCATTAATATTTTATAGACAACCCAGTCTGTAAAAGACTTCTGGAGTTTATGTGGGGTGCTACACAATTTCTAGAATGACTGACTGGTCTAGATAATCAACTAACATGAATATAAATTCTAAGTTGTTAGCTGGGAAGATGAAAGTACTATACAAAGCAATATGTGAATAACTTTTTAATAAACTTCATAACTGATAGTAAATTCAGCATAAATTTATAAAAGATTGTAAATAAATATAATGCAATCTTAAGTTTTATGACCAAACTACCACTAGTGAATGTCTGTGTCCATAAATATGAAAAAGAATAAAAAGTTTATTGAAATAGACTCTCAAGAGAGGTTTACAGAGACTGGAAACCTTAGTAAGTAGCTGTAGCCTACTGGTATTCCATATGGCTGTAAAAACCAAATTTGAAAACATTTTAATAAAAATACTTGCCAAATTTTGTGATATTTACTTAAGTGTTCTTTCCTCTCAATTATTTTCATATTTTAAAACTGACATATAATTTTTGGAACAAGTGGATACAAGTAAGGAGCTAACTGCTCTTAAAAAGGACATTATCTTTGTATCCTTCCTAAGTCCTACTCAGTTAGTTCTTTGGGTCAGAAAGTTTTCTGAAGTCACCAAAAGCAAATAATTTTCCATATGGAGTCAAACGACTGACGAGACTGAAAGTTCATGTTAAATCTATTACTCTGATCTAGCATGGAATTGATTTAGAAAAAAGTCTCCTTTATTTTTCCCTTAAAATTTACTTTACCTTTAGTTTTGCAGTATAACAACGTTAGGAGCAAAGAGATGTGAAATAATTTTAAGACTCATGATGGCAGATGTGGGATTGAATTTTGTTTTGCATTAGTAATTGTTTCTCCAGCAACAATCACATAGACATGTTTATACATCCTATGTTTGCCTAACTTCAAAATCATTAAGGAATCTGATTTGGCTTATATGCAAACCATGATTGTGCTGGAGTTAAGACTGAATTTCTTACAAAATGTCAGCACATTATACATCCTGTCATAAAGGGTATAGGCAATGAGGTGTGGATAAAAGAGATGTGGAGAGGTAGACTTGGGTTATAATACTAGCTTTATCTATTACTAGATGTGGATTTGGGGCAAGTTACTTAGCTTCTATTAACTTAAGATTCCTCATCTGCAAAGTGAGAATTTTAACTATAATCCTAATATCATCGCTGTGAAGAATAAAATGGTCAATAAGTATTATTTCATTCCTGTACCTTCCCATAACTTTCTACACTGATAACAGTGTTATTTTCTACTTTGCATTTTAAACAGGGCAAAAATTTTTAGGAATTATAATCAAATCATTTTCAGCTAAACACAATTCAAATCAAGTTTTTTTGATGACTTAATTCTTACATACAATTAGGCTTCAGTTTAGGGAACTAATATTAGCTTCTGATGATCTATTATGATGTTTAACATCCAGTGAAATTGTTTAATAATTTTTAGTTGATTGGCCTTTTGTTCAAAAGGATCCAAACATTTTCCTTCTGCAAAATTTTTTATAGTATTTAAATATTAGCTTTAAGAAACAGTATTAGACAAAGTTACCAAGCAAATGATTTCGGAGTCTAATTTAAACTTTTTTTGCTTGCTTGTATATTGAGTCAAAGTCAATCAGTTTGATGTACAATTTCATTAGAAATTTATTAAAATTATCTAAATTTTTTACTTTCCTAATTTTTCAAAAGTATACTAAAAAAGAAACTGGGGAGGTGCATGGGTGGTTCAGTGGTAGAATTCTCACCTTCCATATGGGAGCCCTGAGTTCGATTTCCAGGCCACGCACTGCCCGCCCCCACCCCAAAAAAAATCTGGGTAAAGGAAATTCGTTTTAAGCATGCTTGTATGAAATGGGAAACTACAGGAGGTTTTTTTTTTTAAACTCTAGCATATTAATTTTTGAAAGCATTTTTTATTAAGCATTAAAAAATGTTGGAACACTTACAATCAAACTGGTCCAAATAAAAAGTATAGCAGAACATAAGATAACCCTTCTTCTGGCAGGAAAAGATCATTTAAACTTTATATAATCATTTCCTCTCAATGCTTCAAATTGGAGAAGAAAAATAATTTATTTTGATTCAAAGATGTCCTACATGTGTTTCAGACAGAATATTCTAAAATGAAGGTGAAAGACATATTTAAAGACAAGAGTACTAAGTGAAAATTTACAGGGAAAGATAAAAGAATAACAACTGCATGAAAAAAAAGTTATATGCAGGATAAAAATGTGTTAAGGGTTTGAATCAAGAGAAAGGCTAATAAAACATAAAAGACGGAAATCCTGGACACCAGTAAAATAATCTTAATTCTAATAATTCAAAACTACATTCAGCAATTTAGCTGAATACATGAAGTGTTGTAACATTTAATTTATAAGATCACAACAAAGAGCAAACAAGAGAAGGCTTATATGCAAGTAAGTCACAAGTATTTTGGACAGCAAATTGGAAAATTTAGGATGTTTTCAGCTATGATGAAGAGAGAGGAATATGAATGAGTAAACATGGTTCAGGAGATAAAAACCTAAATCTAGAATTTGGTAATTTGTGTTTTTCTCCTAGCTTTTTATCTCCCAGGAAATTTTAATCGGAAGTTAATTAGATAACAACTATTTAAAATACTCTGAGAAGCTGAAAATAAAATGAGATTATCATTGTTTGCAAATTGATAAAAATAATCTGTGCTTATAAAAAAGTATCCCTTATTTGAAAGAAAGTGCTTCATTTAAAAAAAACATGCAGGAGTTGTTTTAGAGAAGATTATCAGTAATGAAAGAAGCAGAGAAGTTTTAAAAAAACAATATGATTTGAAGGATACATATTAATAAAAGGCATATTGAATTTAATGTATATAATTAGCACTGATCATGTATCAAAGCTCCTGTGAAAATCTGGCAAAAGGAGAAATTATGAAAATAGCACTAGCAAAGAAACAATTCTAAAGAGAGGTAAGTCTCATTCTGCTCTAAACAGGTAGGTTTGGCAATAATCCTTCCTTCCTCAGGGAATTGGCATACCATTTGAATGATTTTTCCACACAGCATTTAGGTCATGGGGAGAATAATTATTTTCATGTAAAGTCACCAGATGTTGTTCAGGAAGAGAAAGAAAAGATACTATAGTTCAAAACTATGCATTACTTTTAAAGTTATTTCAAACAGAAAATGTAATTTTATTTGACTCAAAGATTGCCCATACAGAGAATGAAGGCTATAACACAATATTGTCTTAACCATCTACCTACTTAAAAATTCCATATAAGTATAGCTTTTAAGTTTTCCAATAAAAATGTACTTGACTAGATGAATATGGAACATACATATAAAAATAAAATAAAATTTTAAAAGCTAATATTTGATTTCCTTTATTTTGTTCTATGCTCTCATATGAACTTCCAAAACCAGAACCAAAAATGTTTATTAAAATACTTGGAAGGAAACGTTCAGGATTTGGAAGGTTAAAAGAAATGGCATTTCAAATTAGGTTTTGGTGGTTCCTTCTTTATAGCCCTTTGAGATAATGTTTCTGAATTCTTCATGATAAGGAAAAAGAAAGGTAATCAGGTAGTTGTTTTCACCTGTGCAAAATTCACTGTCATAGAACTGACCTACCAAAAGTATGGAGGGTGGGCAGGAAGAATGTTTTATTATGGAAGAATGTATGCCCTATTAGGAAGAGAGTTTATAAGAAAGCTTATCTGTGGCCTATAGACTATTGCACATTCAAACAAAACACAAGAGAGATGTCCAACAGATACTATGTTCAGGAACGTATCAACATATAAACTAGCTTGTGCCCAGAAATAAAACATGGATCTCAGACACCACAGCAGGCAAACCTGTCTTAATTTTCTTGTTTCAATGACCTTTAGAAACTGGTCCAAACTGATTTCCCAGCAACACACCGTTTACTTTTTTTCCTTAAGAAAATATTTTGAGACCACTTTTGATATACACATATAATTCTGTGGTCATAACAGACAAATACAACTTTAGTGAGACTAAACAAAAGTGCAAAACTTAAAAAAAAACAAAATAAAAAAATATGGAAGCATAAGCTAAAATTTTCTGCATAGCTGAAATCTATTTAAAGCAAGTCCTTGTTGCAGGGGTGGGAGGGGAAGCTAATAGGGGATAAAGCAGTTTTTTTTAAGTGTCTTCTGTGTGTTTAAATGATGCAAAAAATGATTTCACTCCTTAGGCTTGAAAACATTTCACTCACTAGGCTTGAAAACATTTCACAGACAGTTCATTCCCATATCTTTAGACACCATGGTTGTGGCAGTGCCTCCTTCTGCAAGGTAAACAGCGGTGCTGGATTTGGAATGAACTGCCTTGTCACTGCCATTGTTGTTGACCTCACAGTCCAGTGGTTCAGTAGAGATGACCCAGGTGGAGGGGCGCCACCGCTTAAGAGAATAAGGAGTTTTCACACGTTTCTTGATCTTTTCCCCTGATCCAGATTTGCCATCTTGTGTTGCCTCACCTACTGAAAATAAAAGCACAGAAAAATGAACTATATTAAAAAAGAAACTATTAAGAAGTAAAGGGTTAAGGCTGTAACTCAAGAATAGGTAAAAATAATGTCTGCAGGAGGTACTAAAGGACATTTCTTGAAATTCATGATGCCAGGCAATATGTTTTAGCAAAGCCTAACCAACTTATTTTTGAGACTGTAAGACAATTTAATAATGAATTATTTCATAGGGCAAAGAAGAAAATAATAAAAAAAAAACATTAAAAGCAAAAACAGAGGAGAAAGTTTTCTCAACTATATTCTTAAATCCTTTGGTATTGATAGAGGCTCTAACTTGGCAAAATGCATTTAATCATTCTACTTCACGCACAAAGTAGATTAAACTTTAAAGGTGCTAGCATACAGTATTTTTCAGAAGAATGGCAGGAATATTAGAATACAAATTTTCTAATAATTCAATCTCTTAATACCTGATGAGATGTTTTACTAATACAGACCCCTGCAAAAGAGTGTGCAAACTAGCCTATAAGTCATTCAAGCAAGGGGCTAGATTCTACTGATTAGTTTTTGAGAATGGTAGCCTGCCTTTAACCCATTCTGTAGCCCTTTAACAACCATAAAATATGACTTTTTTTTCACAAGTGCTTTCAGTCTATAAGAGAAAACATTTTGTATAATGATGACTGTTAACAGATTTTGGTGAACTCTCCTATCTTCTGTCGTAATAAAAAAGGCCAGAAACCAAGTATCAACTTATTTGTTTAAGATGATATGGAGCCCACAGCACAATGCTATAGGCATAGTGCTATAGGCATGTGGACATCTCAATACATAACTCTTGAAAAAGATAAAAGTAAGAAACTGAGACCAACTTTATAGTTTCTGCTGATGTTCTGAAATTTCTCTGGACTTTTAAGATTTAATAACATTAGTCTGATAAAATCTAAATAGCGTTATAATAGATATTAATATACTCAACAAACTGTTTCAAAGTTGTATAGACATCACTTTACTTTGGAGCTTTTAAACTGGTGAGTATTTAATCTCTACCATTCTTAAAAGTACGTAAGTTGTATTACAAAGCAACAGCCACACGAGGCACATGTCCTATTGGTAATTATTCGAAGTATTGTAACATTGGCTTTTTAATTATCAGTGATGAAAAATCTTTTTTCCCTTTACAATAATCTAATTAATTTATTTATAATAATCTAATTAATTAATTTTGATTGCCAGCCAAATGGTTTCTTATTTTATTTCCAAAAGTGGGAAAGGTAAAATAATCACTAGTTGAAATGCAATGTGATTCCATGTATAAGCAGTTACTTAAAGGTCCCAAAAGACATACAGGAAAGATTACAAAGTCCTTTTACTTACATTGCATACTACTATCATCCAGGACATTTGTGGCTGAAAGATCCAGAGAATTAGGCCTCTGTGTTCGTCTTGGCTTTGATGGTCCAGGATCTGCTACTTTCTTCGGAACATCTTGTGTAAGAACATCTTGCTCTGGACATGGATTACTGTTGTTGTTATTGGAATTAGTTCGGCCACCTTCCAGTGGCCTTTCTCTCCTGTCCACAAGACGATCTAGAACACCTTCATCATGGATAGCCTGTTGTTCTCGTCTCAGTAAAGGTTCATGTTCATCAGGACTGGAATTAATATTCAGCCGGGTGTCCTCACCAGTGAACTGATTCTGCAGCATTTCTTGGGCTCTATGTGCCACTGTGTTGGCTGTCTGGCCAGATGGTACTGCCCCATTGGCATACTGGGTTGTGGCAGAATGTAAGTTAACATTGTGGCTTCTGCCTGCCACTCCATTCATTGTGACTGTCACCACATGAGGTTCTGCAGCATTGATTGTATTCATCTTGGCAACTCCGGTTTCTACTTGTTTCAAGTTTGATTTGTGCTTACTGCCAAATTTCAGCCGGGGCTCCTTTGTTGAATTTTTGGTGTTCAAAGGCAAACTAGTAGGTCTTTTAGGAAGGTTCTGTTGTTTTGGAAGAGGATAGATTTGAGTAGTTGGGACATCAGGAATTAAACATGCTTGGCCATTTACAGCCTGTGTGAAGTCTTGCTGTCCTGTCACTTCTACTGCAAGTTTTATGAGTGGGTAAAGCAAGCTAGAACTGGTACTACTCAATGGGTCTGGCCCACTGAACTGTTTAAGGGAATGCTCCATGAGATTCTCATCAGAGCTTTCCTTGAGGTTTTTATCAACTTCTTTTGGGTCCAGCTTGTTTGTCTCCAAGTCTTCTTCTGTCAGCTGTAAGCAGACAGGGGTTGGCCCAATTGATTGTGCAACATTTGTGGCATGCAAACTTGTTTCATCTGAGTATGGCATCTCAGATATAGTGGTCATGCCAGTGCTTGGAGTGAGGCCAGTGGTGTTTGTGGTGGTTGTGTTGGTAGACAGGCTAGTGACACTTGTTTCAGGGCTGGGGATTCGAGCTTGTGCTTGCTGGCGTTCATAGTTAATTGAGTTTCGGTTCTTTTCCCCTATTGTTAGAGGTGTGCTGGACATCGAATGCTCAGAGGAAATATTCTTTACAATGCTATCAGTGTGATGGATAGAATCTTCGATGTAAGAGGAAGAAGAATAATCTGGATAAGGGCCAATCTTTGGCACACGTCTGTTATGTGAGAGGTTGCTTAAAGAAAGAAAAAAGGGTCATATTAAGAAAGTATTTTTATGACAAACTGCTTCTTCAACTTAACCACCTCCAATTTTAAAGTCTGAGCTGCTTTTTATTTTATTTGTAACCCATATTATTTTAGATGTTATTTTAAAATCCTTGTCAAATAATCACGTGTCAGTTAATTACTTGCTATCATGCTACCTTTATATGAGTTAAACCTTCTGAAAAACTATGTGTACCTAGTTGCTACTTTTATACATATTCATTATTTTTGTTTACAGAGCTTTATAACATCACCAAGTACATCTTTATAAATTCTATACTGAAGATGCTTACACAACCAGATGCTAAATTCCATGCAAAAACCCTGGCATATGTTTCTTTTGTAGTCCCATAATTCTAGATACTCTACTCAACAAAGTGTTATCAATTAAAATCCATTGGCCAAATGGCAAGGAGAGCATAAACTTTAGGTCGTTTGAAAGTGCCTCTTTTAAGAAGCACAGTTTAATAACAGAACTTATCTTCCTGGGTAGATTGAACTATATAAGTGAAAGTCCTAGAGCCTAGGATATAAGGCAGAATAGAACATTCAGATAAAGTATCAAAGACTCAGAAATGCTTTCCAGTTATCAAGAGTTCTCCACAGTCATGGTCACTTATTGGGAGTGATGGTTCTTGAGCATAACACTGTAATATATTTCTATTATTTAAAAAATGGTTAAAATCACTGAATAAAAAAGTATTTGCAAAGTCCCCTTGGGGGAATGGTGAGAAAGGGGGAAAAATTCAACTTTCTCAAGTGGAGAATTCTTGATATTCTCACAAGCAGTGGGGACAACCAAAACAATAGGCTGAGCCCCCAATCTTGGGGTTTGTTCATATGAAACTTAACCCCACAAAGGATAGGCTAAGCCTACTTAAAATTAGGCCTAAGAGTCACCCCCAAGAGAACAGAACTTCCTTCGTTGCTCAGATGCGGCCTTTCTCTCTCAGCCAACATGACAAGCAAACTCATTGCCCTCCGTCTCTACGTGGGACATGACTCCCAGGTGTGTGGACCTTCCTGGTAATGTGGGACAGAAATCCTAGAATGAGCTGGGACTCAGTACGAAGGGATTGAGAAAACTTTCTCGACCAAAAAGGGGAAGAGAGAAATGAGAGAAAATAAAGTATCAGTGGCTGAGAGATTTCAAACAGAGTCATGAGGTTATCCTGGAGGTGACTCTTATGCATAATTTACATTTCACCTTTTTAGTTAAGGTGTAATGGAGAGGCTAGAGGGAAGTGGCTGAAAATGTAGAGCTGTGTTCCAGTAGCCATGTTTCTTGAAGATGATTGTAAAACGATAAAGCTTTCACAATATGACTATATGATTGTGAAAACCTTGTGTTTGATCCTCCTTTTATTGACCTTATCGACAGGTAAGTAAAACATATGGATAAATAATAGGGGGAACAAATGTTAAAATAAATTTAGTAGATTGAAATGCTAGTGATCAATGAACGTGAGGGGTAAGGGGTATGGATGTATGAATTTTTTTCTTTCTTTTTCTTTTTCTGAATTGATGAAAATGTTCTAAGGAATGATCATGATGATGAATATACAACTATGTGATGATATTGGGAGTTACTGATTATATATGAAGAATGGAAAGATAATATGGTAAGAATGTTTGTGTTTGTGTGTTGGTATGTTTAAAAAAAAAAAAGGTTAAAATAAAACACAGGGTAGGGCAGTATCACAGTGGCTCAGCAGCAGAATTCCTGCCTGTCATGCCAGAGACCCGGGTTCAATTACCAGTGCCTGCCCATGCAAAAAAAAAAACAAAAAACCAACCAAAACAAAAAAATGTAGGGTAGCAGCTTCAATGAAAACGATCAAGGTATAAACATTGGGAACATAAATAGATACAAGTGTTACTAGAGAAAATTACCAATGGAGAAGGGCTATGAAAGAAGACTGATGAAAGTATGAGGGAAACAACAGGAAGGGGAAGAAGAAAAGGCTGTTGTACTGCACAAAAGAAGAAGTTATGGAGGGTATGACAGTAATATGAAATCTGTAGTGAGAATGACTATGGGAGGAGTTATGATTTAGGGGAAACTACTTAGTGGTGACTACAAATGAGAAGATGCATGCAAGGGATAAAGCTGAATGTCACAACATGCAAAGGATGGCCAAAGCAGGAGATGGCAAGTCAAAGTTTCTTCTTATCATCCAAGAAAAGTTCAAAAGCACTTATGGTAAAAGTAGTCTACCCTTGAGAGATACGCAAATAGCATTCTAGAGTATATGGAAAATATGGAGATAAGAAGGGATAAAAATAGAAAACTGCCCTGGAATGTCTAAAGTGAGAAAGAACATTTATATTTAGAATTATTAGTAACTACCTTCCTTGACTGGTTGATGTATAAGATATAAGGGTTTATATGCTGAAACTAATTCTACTTAAACATAAGTAAAGTTAACCCAATTTTTGGCCCAGAGTATAAATTTCTCTCAGAAATCAGAACTACAGAAAACAGCAAAACAAATAACTCAAAAATCAAGTGTATTTTTATCTCAGTTTTAAGCTGGTAACCATTTCCTGGATGACTCTGTGAAAATTTTTAACATGTATTGGATAAAATTACAAATTCATCAAATTGAATGAATCAATTGGATTCAACTGATTGAACTAAATGGTTTTCTCATGTTTGGGAAAAAACATCTAGGGGAAGATTTTTTTCTTCCCAAACATGGAACAATATAGTGTGACAATTCTAAGTTGTAGGAATGAAATAAAAATCCCTCTATAACAACAAAGGATAAATGAGACTATGCACACACACACACACACACACGTGTTTATAAACTTTTGAACTACGAAAATGTTTTACCTTTATTATTGTAGGGAAATTGGAGTATTGATAGAGAAAGACTAATCTCTTTTACTGTATCTTTAGATACAAAAACAGAGACTCCTTCTTGAACTCATACCAAATAAATATCTTCAGGAGTAGATGGGAATATTGAACTATAAATTTATGAGTTAATCGTTACACTTTTAGGCTAGTTGAATAGTATTTATTTCCTGTTCTTCGTTTGGTCTCAGTTTCCAATACTATTAAACCTCTAGGGTCTTACCGCTCATTCTGCATAGCAGTAGACATTGGATTAACAGTTGGGCTCACAGATTTGTTTCTTTCCCATATCATCATAAGTTCAGCCATTCTTTCTTCGGCACATTGAGCAGTAAGTCGAGCTTCTGCATCTTGGTCCCAACAGTCTTCGATTGTCTCCTTGAGTGACCTCACTGCCTATAATACAAAGTTAAACAATGCTTATTTAAAAATTTTAAAAAATCATATGGATATTTTAAATTTACCACATGAAGTTAAAGAAAAATCAATTTTCTGTGACCTTTAGCTTACATAACTATAATAAAATACTTCAGACTTCAGGAATTTGTAAAGGATCACATTTCCAAAAGGTGAGGAACAAGTAAGAAGGCAAGCTTTAACTTAATTCCCTGAAGACTATCCACAAGAGCAAGCAGCTATAAAAAGTTACAAATGTTTCTTCAACACCATAGTTTAGTCATTGTTGATCCACAGCATTGCTACTTCAATATATGTCTACTAATTCAACTTCAAAAACAAGTTTTACACCAAAGAATGAGAACTTTCACAAATATATGGAGATTAAGTAACATGCTCATAAACACCCAGTGAGTCAAAGAAGAAATTGCTAGAGAAATTGGTAGCTATCTGGAGATGAATGAAAATATGAATACAACTTATCAGAACTTACGCATGTGCAAAGGCTGTGCTGAGAGGGAAATTTATTGCCCTAAATGCCTATATTAAAAAAGAAGGAAGAGCAAACTTCAAGACTTGACTGCTAAACATTAGATCTAAGACCATAAAACTGTTAGAAGAAAATGTAGGGAAATATCTTATAAATCTTATAACAAGAGGCAGTTTCCTAGACCTTACACCCAAAGCAAGAGCACTGAAGAAAGAAAGAAAGAAATGGGAACTCCTCAAAATTAAACACTATTGCCCATCAAAGTACTTTGTCAAGAAAGTAAAAGGACAGCCTACACAATGGGAAACAATATTTGGAAACGACATTTCAGATAAAGGTCTAGTATCCAGAATTTATAAAGAGATCGTTCAACTCAACAACAAAAAGACAGCCAACCCAATTACAAAATAGGCAAAAGACTTGAACAGACACTTCTCAGAAGAGGAAATACAAATGGCCAAAAGGCACATGAAGAGATGCTCAACTTCCATGGCTATGAGAGGAACGCAAATCAAAACCACAATGAGATATCATCTCACAAACCACCAGAACGTCCATTATCAATAAAACAGAAAATGACAAGTGCTGGAGAAGATGTGGAGAAAGAGGGCACACTTATCCACCGTTGGTAGGAATGTCAAATGGTACAACTGCTGTAGAAGGCAGTTTGGCAGTTCCTTAAAAAGCTAAATATAGAAATGCCACATGACCCGGCAATACCATTGTTAGGTATCTACTGAGAGGACATGAGGGCAAGGACACAAACGGATATTTGCACACTAATGTTTATAGCAGCATTATTTACAATTGCGAAGAGATGGAAACAGCCAAAATGTCCATCAACAGATGAGTGGCTAAACAAACTGTGGTATATACATACAATGGAATATTATACAGCTGTAAGACAGAATAAAGTTATGAAGTATGTGACAACATGGATGGACCTTAAGGACATTATGCTGAGTGAGATCAGCCAGAAACAAAAGGACAAATACTGTATGGTCTCACTGCTATGAACTGACATTAGTGAATAAACTTGGAGAATTTCATTGGTAACAGAGACTATCAGGAGATAGGAATAGGGTAAGATATTGGGTAATTGGAGCTGAAGGGATACAGATTGTGCAACAGGGCTGAATGTAAAAACTCAGAAATGGACAGCACCATACTACCTAACTGTAATACAATTATGTTAAAACACTGAATGAAGCTGAATGTGAGAATGATAGAGGGAGGTGGGCTGGGAGCACAAATGAAATCAGAAAGAAAGACAGATGTTAAAGATTGAGATGGTATAGTCTAGGAATGCCTAGAGTGTATAATGATAGTGACTAAATGTACAAATTTAAAAAATGTTTTTGCATGAGGAAGAACAAAGGAATGTCATTATTGCAGGGTGTTGAAAATAAATGGTAATATTTTAAAATTTTAACTTATGTGTGAGACTAAAGCAAAAAATGTTTATTTGGTACAAAATTTAAAACAAACAAAAAAACAAAACAACATGGTACTGGCACAAAGATAGAAATACTTTGTGGAATCCACTGGAATTGAATTGAGAGCACAGAAATAGACCACCAAATCTATGGTCAACTGGTCTTTGACAAGGGCCCCAAATCCACTGAACTGGGACAAAACAGTTTTCAATAAATGGGCATGGGAGAACTGGATATCAATAGCCAAAAGAATGAAAGAGGACCATTTCCTTATACCCTATAAACATATTAACTCAAAGTGGATCAAACACCTAAATATAAGAACTAGTACCATAAAGCTCCTGGAAGAAAATGTAGGGAAACATCTTCAAGACCTAGCAATAGGAGGTAACTTCCTAAACTTTACACCCAAAGCATAAGCAATGAAAAGAAAAAAATAGATAAATGTGAACTCCTCAAAATCAAATGCTTTTGCACCTCAAAAGACTTTGTCAAAAAAGTGAAGAGGTAGCCAACTCAATAGGAGAAAATATTAGGAAATCATGCATCAGACAAATGTTTGATATCCTGTATACAAAAAGAAATCACAGAACTCAACAATAAAAGGACAAACAACCCAATTATAAAATGGACTAAAGATATGAATAGGCATTTTTCTGAAGAGCATATACAGGTGGCACAAAAGCACATGAATCAATGCTCATTTTCATTAGCTATAAGGGAAATGCAGATCAAGACTACAATAAGATACCATCTCACACCTATACGAATGGTTACTATTAAACAAACAGGAAACCACAAATGTTGAAAAGGATGTAGAGAAACTAGGACTCTTACGCACTGCTGGTGGAAATGTATAATGATATAGCCACTATGCAAGACAATTCGGCAGTTTCATAGGAAACTAAATATCGACTTGCCCTATGACCTGGCAATAGCACTATTGGTATATACCCAGAAGAGCTGAAAGCAACGACACAAACAGACATTTGCACACTGATGTTCATAGCAGCATTATTCACAATTGCCAAAAGATGGAAATAATCCTAGTGCCCATCAACAGAGGAATGGATTAACAAAATGTGGTATATACATATGATGAAATATTATGCAGCAGTAAGACAAAAAGCATGACAGGATGGATGAGCCTTGAGAACATAATGCTGAGTGAAATAAGCCAGACCCAAAAGGATAGATACTGCATGACTCAACTTTTATGACCACAGTAAAGGTAAAATTGGAGGCTTATAATACAGATTATAGGGGACCTAGAGATACACAGAAGCTAGAGATGGGTGAATAGTCAGGTAATGAGGTTGAACTCAAACGTAAGGGAATAGATAGAAGTGAAAGCAGTCACTAGTGGGTCTATAAATAATATTATCATATTGAAGGTAAACTTGATTCGGTGGGGTTGTACAGACCCATGTATCCCTCTGATTAACACTACAAATATAAAAAAAACCTGCTGATGCATGCTATCAGTTATGTTCAACAGGAAAACATCGACAGTATCAGAACAAAACCAGGGGTAAATAATGGGAGGAGGGACAAGAGTTAAGGGAAGTTTTAGATTTTCTATTTGGTGAGGGTGTGTTTATTGGTTATCTTTCTCTTGGGAACAATGAAATTATCTAAAATTGAGAGTGTTGATGGACTGTTGACTTTGGACACTATACATGATGCCTAATGAATGGAGGTGGCTGAAGGATGCACTGACTGAAAAGTAGACTGGTGAACAATTTTGCATATACATATGATCAAATATTGTGCAGCTACAAAAAGGAACAAAGTTGTGAGTCATGCATTGTGAGGCAAAATAAACCAGAAACAAAAGAGCAATTATTGTATGGTCTCATTTAAAATGGGGCCTAGATTATAAGGTCTTATAGCAATCACACTTTGTCTGGAGTGGTAATTATTATTTCTAGAATTTGAGAATCTGTTTTATATATGTATAACCTGGTATTTAGAGATAAGAATGAAGCTGATCAGGTTCAGATTAAGGTAATTCAGAACACGGGGTAAGGAAGGTATTGTCTATATTTTAGAATCTCACCTACTCTTTGGAATGAAAGGAAGAAAGGTTTATTTTTTCCAGAACCTAAATTTTCTGTAGCACATAATCTAACTTAACCTGCCTAGACAGATCATTTGAACAACTGAAATACAGGGAGTGCAGAATAAGAATGAGGGTCTTTAATCCTGTACAGCTTAATGTAATCCCTGGAAACATCCCGGAATATATTAAGCAGATAATCAAAAAGTATTGGCAAAGTCCATTGAGGGATGGGAGAAAAAATATGGAACTATTAAACTTTACCACCAGGGAAACCCCTGAAACTGTGTGAAGCATTAGGGACACCCAAATCAACTGGCCTAGCCCTAGCTCTTGAGGCTTGCTCTTGTATGTAGCAGAGAAGCTTAGCCTACTTATAGGTATACCTAAGAGTTACTTCTGGAGGACCTCTTTTGTTGCTCAGATGTGGCCTCACTCTCTCTAAGCCCAACCCTGCAAGTGAAATCATTGCCCTCCCCACTATGTAGGACATGACATCCAAGGGTGAAAGTCTCCCTGGTGGCATGGGAGATGATTCCTAGGTATGAGTCTAGCCCTGGCACCATGGGATCAACAATGCCATCCTGACCAAAAGGGGGAAAAGAAGCATAACAAATAAGGGATCAGTGGCTGTGAGAGTTCAGATAGAGTCAAGAGGCTACTCAGGAGGTCACTCTTCTGCAAGTTTCAGTTAGGCATTGCTACCTATCATAACTTGCCAACCCCCAATCAAAACTATTCCAGCCAATCTTAAGGAGCTCCTAGGCAATACACAATATTCTACAAAGGTTCCATGCACTAGGTTAACTTTCCAGAAACGTACAACCTCCAAATGGGTCCCTGGACCAGATAAGTCCTGAAATCTAGAGGGGTCAGACTCTCCAGAACATCGGGTAGTTCTATTTTCCTACCCCAAATTGTTGATTGCCCTTTCCAACATGAAAAAGTTAGAATGGACATAGTCCAAGTAACCCCTAAAGAATGGGAGAAAGATCAAAGGTAATGGTGGAGTTAGACAGAGAAGGTAAGGTTTAACAAATGAGTAGGATTGCTGAACCATCATATTGATATTTCTTGTAGTCTCCAGTATTTTAAAGCAGCTAGAAGTAAAATCCTAAAACTGAGGGACTATAACCCATACCAAACTCTGAAATCTATTGTACAACTAATTGTTGTGCTATGCTTTGAAATTTATTGCTTTTTTGTATATTTTTCACAAAAAAGAAAAAAAAAAGTTTATTGTGATGATAAAAAAATACATATATATATATATATATGAATATATATATATATATATATATATATATATGAATATATATATATATATTCATTCTAGCTTCCAATGTTCTGAAGCAACTAGAAGGAGAAATCTGAGATGATGGTATGGTAGCTCATGACAAACTCTGGGATCTGTCCTGTAATTACTTGTTGAAGAGTGCTTTGAATATCATTGCTTTTTTCTTTCCTTGCTTTGTATATATGTTATATTATACAGTTAAAAAAAGGTTAAAAAAAGAACAAAAAAAAAAAACAAGTTTTAAGTTTGAAGGAATTTTGACAGTGGGCTATCTTCAATCTCCAATTTATGAAATAAGGATTCTTTTCATTGTGAAATAATCTTAAACTTAATTTTCTTGCCCTTCCTGGCCTTGACACTTTTGAAGATTACAGGCCAGTTACTGTTTTTTAAAAAGCAGTTTTGTTCACATATCATACAATCCATCCAATATGTACAATCAGTGGCTCTTGGTACAATTAGAGAGTTGTGCTTTCATCATCACAACTCAAATTAGAACATTTTCATTACTCCAAAAAGAAAAATTCTATATACCATATCCACCCTATTACTTATACTTAGCATTGGTGCAATAACTTTGTTACAGCTGAATATTAAAATATTACTGTTAACTACATTCATAGTTTTCATTTGGGGCACATATTCTCATATATCACCATACTATTAATACCTTGTAATAACTGCATACGTTTGTTCTGGTTCATGAAAGAACATTCTTATATTTGTACTATTAACCACCTTCATCTTTCACAATAGGGTTCACTATGTTATACAGGCCCATGTTTCATTTCTAGCTTTCCTTCTAATGACACAAATGGCCCTAAATTTCCATTTTCAATCATAATCACACATGATTCATTGCTTTTAATTGCCCTGAAGAAAGATTATATTAAGAAAAATAAGGAAAAAGTCTCAGAATATGCTAAACTTTTGGCCATGAGTGAAGGAGGTCAAAGAAAAACACCAAGAACAGACTGCCAAGAAACAGAAGGTGTCCTGAGAGCTTCTACCTCTAAGTCTGAGTTCAATCAAAAATAATATTTTCTAAGAGTAACAAATAAGACCAGACATACAAAAAAAGGTGTTACCATCACTTTTATCCATTTCACATTTAAACATTTATAATCAACTTTATTAAAAATTCTGCACAAATTAAGCATCAGCTCCCCATTCCCTACTCACATTCTATTTCTGGTAACCTATATTCTAGATATTAACTCCATGAGTTTGCTCATTATATTTAGTTCATATTAGTGACATACAATATTTATCCTTTTGTGCCTGGCTTACTTCATTCAGCATAATGTCCTCAGGGTTCATTCATGTTGTCATGTGCTTCAGAACTTTATTTTGTCATCTTTTTGACTCTGTTAACTTATTTATGCTTCATTTTTTAAAAACATTTTTTTGTGAAATATATATACAAAAAAGCAATAAATTTACAAGTACACTGTAACAAATAATTATAGAACATACTTTAAAGTTTGGTATGGGATACAGTTCCACAATTTCAGATTTTTTTTTCTAGCTACTCCAAGACACTGGAGACTAAAAGAAATATCAATATAATGATTCAGGAGTCATATTCATTTGTTAAATCCCATTGCCTCTGTTATAATTCATCATGTTTCTTTGATCTCCCAATCTTTAGGGAGATTTGGGCTATGCCAATTCTAACTTTTTCATGTTGAAAAGGGGTGTCAACGACATGGGATAGGGTGATGGAACTAGTTGATGTTCTTAGAGAAATTGGCTTTCTGGGTTGGAGGACTTACCTGGCCTTGGAACCATCTGGAGGTTTCATGTTTCTGGAAGGTAGTATTAGTGCATGAAACTTTTGCAGATTCTCAAATAGAACCCTAGCTGTTCTGTACGTTTAACAGGAATGGTGCTGGTGTGGTTTGTCAAACTGCACCCATCAGCAAGATTTAGCTGAAGCATGCATAAGAGTAGCCTCCATAACAGCCTCTCAACACTATTTGAACTTTCTTAGCCACTGTTTCCTTATTTTGGTATGTTTCTTTTCCCTTTTTTGGTTAGGAAAGCATTGTCAATCCTACGGTGCCAGGGCCAGGCTCATCCCTGGGAGTCATGTCCACATTGCCAGGGAGACTTTCACCCTTGGGTGTCATGTCCCACGTAGTGGAGAAAGTAATGATTTTACTTGCAGAGTTGGGCTTAAAGAAAGAGAGGCCACATCTGAGCAACAAAAGATATCTTCTGGGAGTGTATCTCTTAGCCATAATTATAGGTAGGCTTAGCTTCTCTGCTACAGAAATAAGTTTCATAAGAGCAAGCCTCAAGATCAAGGACTTAGCCATTGACTTGGAAATCGCTAGTGTCATACTGAGCTTTTATCATATTGAGGAAGTTTCCTTCAATTCCTACCTGTTAAAGTGTTTTTATCGTAACAGGATGCTGAACTTTGTTGATACTTTTCCAGCATCATTTGAGATGACTATGTGTTTTTTTTCCTTTCGATTTGTTAATGTGCTATATTACAGTGAGTGATTTTCTTGTGATGAACCACCTTTGCTTTCCTGCTGTAAACCCTACTTGGTCATGGTATATAATTCTTTTTATGTTTTGTTGGATTCAATTTGCTAGTATTTTGTTGAGAATTTTTTCATCCCTCTTCATGACAGACACTGGTCTGTATTTCTTTTCTTTGTAGCATTTTTATCCAGTTTTGGTATTAGAGTCACATTAGCTTCATAAAATGAATTAGGTAGTGTTCCTTTTTCCTCAATTTATATTGAAGAGTTTGAGCAGTATTGGTGTTAGTTCTTTTTGAAATGTTTGATAAAAATCTCCTGTGAAGCTACCTGGTCCTGTGCTTTTCTTTATAGGAAGATTTTTGGTGACTGATTGAATCTCTTTACTTGCACTTTGTTTGTTGACATCTTGTATTTTTTCTCATGTCAATGCAGATTGTTCATGGGTTTCTAGGAATTTGTCCATTGCATCTAAGTTGTCTACTTTGTTGGTGTATAGCTGTTCATAGTATCCTTTTGTTTTAGTTTGTTAATGCTGCCAGAAATGCCAATATACCAAAAACTGGGTTGGCTTTTATAAAAGGATTTTATTAACTTGCAAGTTTACAGTTCTAAGGTCATAAAAATATCTGTTCTAGTTTGCTAGCTGCCAAGAATGCAATATACTAGAAACGGAATGGATTTTTAAAAGGGGAATTTAATAAGTTGCAAGTTAACAATTTTTAGGCCACAGAAATGTCCCAATTAAAGCAAATCTACAGAAATGTCCAACCTAAGGCATCCAGGAAACGATACCTTGATTCAAGAAGGCCAGTGAAGTTCAGGCTTTCTCTCTCAAATGGAAAGGCACATGGCAAATACGGTCAGGGTTTTTCTCTCAGCTGGAAGGGCACATGGCAAACATGCCGTCATCTGCTAGCTTCCTCTCCAGCTCCCCAGGAGGTGTTTTCCTTCTTCATCTCCAAAAGACACTGGCTGGGGGACTTTCTGCTTTGCGGCTCTGCGGCATTCTCTGTTGTGGCTTTCTTGTGGCTCTGTCATTCTCTGCTTCTCTCAGAATCTTTTTCTCTAAAATGTTTCCTCTTTTATAGAATTCCAGTAAACTAATCAAGACCCACCTGAATGGGTGGAGACATATCTCCACCTAATCCAGTTTAACAACCACTCTTGATTGAGTCACATCTCCAGGAAGATGATCAAATTACAGTTTCAGGCATACTGTACAGAATAGGGATTAGAAGAAATGGCTGCCTTTACAAAATGGGATTAGGATTAAAACATGGCTTTTCTAGGGTACATACATCCTTTCAAACCGGCACAATGTCCAAACTAAGCTATCCAGAGAAAGATACCTTGACTTAAGAAAGGGCCGATGACATTCAGGGTTTCTCTGTCAGTTGAGAAGGCACATGGACATATCTGCTAGCTTTCTCTCCCAGCTTCCAGTTTCAAATGGCTTCCCTGGTGGCATGTTCTTTCTCCATCTCCAAAGGTCTCTGTCAGTGTGGGCTCTGAAGCTTTTTCCAAAATGGTTCCCTTTTAAGGACTCTAGCAAGCGACCCACCTTGGGTGGAGACACAACTCCATGGAAACAACTTAATCAAAAGATCCCAACCAAAAATATTGAATCAGGATTAAAGAACACGGCTTTTCTGGGATACACAACAATTTCAAACGGGTAAACCTTTTATGATTTTTTTTTCCTTCAGGCCCAAGGTAACAAACATACTCTCATTTCAGTTTTTGTTTATTTGCATCCTCTCTCTGTTTTTCTTTTTCAGCTGAGGTAGGGAGGGGTCCATCAGTTTTACTGATTTTCTCACAGAACCAACTTTCAATTTTATTAATTCTATTATGGTTTTGTTCATTAATTCACTTATTTCTGCTTTAATCTTTATTTCTTTTTTTCTATTTACTTTGGGGTTATTTTGCTATTCTTTCTCTAATTCCTCTAGGTAAGCAATTAAGTCCTCAATTTTTGCTTTTTCTTCTTTTTTAATATAGGCAATTTAGGGTAATAAATTTCCCTCTCTGCACTACCTTTGCTGCATCCCATAAGTTCTGATATGTTGTATTCTCATTTTCATTTGTATCCAGACATTTACCAATTTTCTAGCAATCTTTTCTTTGACCCACTGAGTGTTCAAGAATGTATTATTTAATCTCCATATATCTGTGAAAATTCTGGTTTTTCAGTTGTTATGGATTTCCAGCTTCATTCCGTTGTGATCAGAAAAAGTGCTTTTAATAATTTCAATCTTTATAAATTTAGAAAGACCTGTTTTGTGCCCCAACATATGATTCATCCTAGAGAATGTACCATAAGCACTACCATGACTACTAGAGAACAATCTATACATGTATATTAGGTCTAATTCATTTATCAAATTGTTTAAGTTCTCTATTTCCTTGTCGATCCTCGGTCTAATTCTTCTACCTGTACAGGAGAATGGTGAATTGAAGTCTTTCACTATTATTGTTGAAACATCTGCTGCTCCCTTCAGTTTTGCCAAGTGTTTGCCTCATGTACTTTGGAGCTCCCTGATTAGAAGCATAAACATTTATGATTGTTATTTCTTCTTGGTGTATTGTCCCTTTTATTAAAATGTAGGGTCCTTCCTTGTCTCTTATGACATATTTACATTTAAAATCTATTTTGTCTGAAATTAGTATAGCTACACCTGCTTTCTTTTGCTTACACCTTGTAGAAACCTTTTTCTCCATCTTTTCATTTTCAATCTATTTGTACCCTAGGGTCTAAGATGGGTCTCTTGTTAGCAGCATGGAGATGGATCATGTTTCTTAATCCATTCTACCAATCTGTATCGTTTAATTCATGAGTTTACTCTGTTAACATTCAAAGTTATTATGCAAAGGCATTTTTTGAATCTACCATCTTATCTTTGATTTTTATGTCTCAAATCTATATATTCTTTTCCTTCTCTGTCTTTTTATTCCAAGTTACCATTATTGGTACTTTTCAGTTCTGTGCCCTCCTCCAAACCTCCCTCTCCTGTGTGTGTGTGTCTTCAGTTGACAAAACTCTCTTTAGTATTTCTTGTAGGACAGGTCTCTTCTTGACAAATTCTCTTGGCATTTGTTTATCTGAAAATTTTAATCTCTCCCTCACTTTTAAAGGAGATTAAAATTCTTTAGGTAGAAAAAGAATTCTTGACTGCAAGTGTTTCTCTTTCAGGATCTTAAAATATATCACTGCTTTCCTGCCTCCATGGTACCTGTTAGAACTCTGAACTCAGTCTTAGGAGGTTTTCATTGTATGTAGCAAGTCACTTATTTCTTGCTGCTTTCAGGACTCTGCTTCTCTTCAACATTTGACAGTCTGATAAGCATATGTCTTGGAGTAGGTCTATTTGGATTTATTGTATTTGGGGTTCACTGGGGTTCCTTGATTTGCATATTTGTGTCTTCTATGAGGGTTGGGAATTTTCCCCCATTATCTCATCAACTAATCTTTCTAGCCCTTTTCTCTTACCTTCTCCTGGGACACTGATGATTCTTATATTTCTGTGCTTCATGTTGTCTATATTACCCTGAGATTCAATTCCAATTTTTTCCATCTTATTTGCCATTTGCTCTTTTGTGTGTTTAAATTCAATTGTCCTCCCAATTTTGGGGGTTGTTCATATAAAATTTAATCCCACAAAAGATAGGTCAAGCCTACTTAAAATTAGGCCTAAGAGTCACCCCTAAGAGAACCTCTTTTGTTGCTCAGATGTGGCCTCTCTCTCCAGCCAACACAACAAGCAAACTCACCACCTTCCCCCTGTCTACATGCGACATGACTCGTAGGGGTTTGGACCTTCCTGGTAACGTGGGATAAAAATCCTAGAATGAGCTGAGCCTCAGCATCAAGGGATTGAGAAAAACCCTAGAATGAGCTGAGACTCAGCATCAAGGGATTGAGAAAAACTTCTCGACCAAAAGTGGGAAGAGTGAAATGAGACAAAATAAAGTATCAGTGGCTAAGAGATTCCAAACAGAGTTGAGAGGTTATCCTGGAGGTTATTCTTACGCATTAAATAGATATCACCTTGTTAGTCAAGGTGTTATGGAGAGGCTGGAGGGAACTGCCTGAAAATGTAGAGCTGGTTCCAGTAGCCATGTTTCTTGAAGATGATAGTATAATGATATAGCTTTCACAATGTGACTGTGTGATTGTGCAAACCTTGTCTCTGATGCTCCTTTTATCTACCTTATCAACAGACGAGTAAAACATATGGAATAAAAATAAATAATAGGGGGAAAAATGTTAAAATAAATTTAGATTGAAATGCTAGGGATCAATGAAGGGGAGGGGTATGGGGTATGGTATGTATGAATTTTTTTCTGTTTTCTTTTTATTTCTTTTTCTGAATAGATGCAAATGTTCCAAAGAATGATCATGATGATGAACACGCAACTAACTATGTGTTGATATTGTGAATTATTGATTATGTATGTAGAATGGAACGATCAGAAGTTAAGAATGTTTGTGTTTGTTTGGTGTTTATTGGTATTTTTTTTTTAAAAGAAAAAAATCAATAATAAAAAAAGATAAAGAAAAAAAAGAAAAAAAATTCAATTGTCCTGTCCTCTAGTTTGCTTATTCTTTCTTCTGTCTCGTCATACCTGCTGTTGTGTGTCTCTGGTATTCTTTTTTCTTTTGGGTGCATGATCCAGGAATCAAATCCAGGTCTCCCGCATACAAGGCAAGCATTCTACCATTGAACCGCCCTCCGTTCTCTTGTATATCTTTACTATGGTCCACAGTATCTTTCATCTCTGGGAGATCTGCTATTTTTCTATTTATTCTTTCAAATTATTCCTTCTGCTCTTCCAGTGTCTTCCTGATATTCTTTATGTCATTAGCTAACCTACTGAACTTACTTAGGAGATTTATATGAACATTTTTGATTAGCTGTCCCAAATTCTATGTCTCTTTGGTGTTTATTTTGGTCAGTGGGCTGGGCCATATGTGCCTGCATCTTCATGTGCTTTGAGATTGCCTGGTGGCTTTGTGGCATTTGATTATTTTGATAGAGTTATTTTGAAAGTTGTTTTCCTTACTTGCCTAACGTTTTCAATTTGCTTGGGTTTGCACTGACGGTCCCCTTTTTCACTTGGTTTGTCAGTAATCCCCCAAAACCAAGGCCCAAACTTCATACAGTGGGATGCAGCTCTATTTAAGATCTGTTTAAAGCTAGACAGATAGGCAGTTTGCTAGACTGTACATTCTGCTGCTTCCCAGCAGATGGTGCACTTGGGCCTCTTCTTCCCCTTGAGTACACCTCTCCCAAACTGTATAGCCACCTGAGCTGGATGGAGACCAGTTGCAATCCAGCCCAGTCTGCTGTTTTCAGAGCATACTGAAAGCCTCCAACCTCATGGCTGGGGGCTGGGAAATGAGCTCCTTTTTTTCTTTTTTTTTTTCTTTTCCACATGGGCAGGCACTGGGAATCAAACCCGGGTCCTCTGGTCTGGCAGGCAAGCGTTCTTGCCTGTTGAGCCACTGTGGCCCACCGAAAATGAGCTCCTTGGAGGAGTTTCTGCTTGTGGGCCCAATAGGTCTGGTATCCTCCAGGTTCCTGCTTGGAATGTCCTTGGGCTTTGGGACTGGTTATTTCAACTGCACCTGCCCAGAGCCAACCTGGAAATTCCTGTTAGCTTGGCAAGTTGCAGTACAGGGCATGGTGCACGGTATGTGGGGCAAGGTGTGGGGTGAGCTGCAGTGTGGGGCATGGGGTTGGCACTGCTCACTTCCTAGTTCCCGTCTTACCACTTATGCACTCCTGAGGGATCTAGGCCTCCGTAGGGAAAAGGAAGCAGTAGGCACTATGCACTAGATAGATGGTATATGTGCCCAGGGAAAGCAAGTTTGCTGGCTTCCAGGATCCCCAAGGGTGCTTCTGGCTTCCATGCTGCAGGGTCAGATCTCCCCAGCTAGCTGTGGGGTCAGGTAGAAGTGCCAGGGCGCAACACTCCTTCGAGACCCCACTTTCCTGCATGCCACCCCATTTCCCTGGTGGAATCACAACAAAGCACACTCACTCTGTCCTCTCTATCCCAATTCCTTTGCTTTTTCATAAAGGATCTCCCCATTTAGTGTAAATGACCCTCTCTGGTCACTTGCACCGTGGAACTGTTATCCCAGTCATTTTTCTGTCACTTTTCTAGTTTTTCCATGGAAGAAGGGTGAACTAAGCCTATCCTATTCTGCCATTTTCCTGGAATGCCTATGCCTTCCTTTATAAGAAGTCCATTTTCCTCTTCAAAAAAAGTGCCCCTTCACTGATTCCTGTGCTTAGCTGACTGCATTCTCTTTGCAAGTCTCTCTCCTCATTCCTGTGCTGTCCATGTCACTAACGTGAGTAAGGGAACTACTTTATTTCCTCTTACTGCTGAATAATATTCCACTGTGTGTATGTGTGTGTGTGTATATATATATATACACATATATACACATTTTTCTTTTTTAACTTTTTTTTTTTATATAAAACGCAACAGTTTTCAAAGCACTCTTCAACAAGTGGTTAAAGGACAGATCCCAAAGTTTGTCATGGGCTACCATATGATCCTCTCAGATTTTTCCTTCTAGCTGCTCCAGGATCTAGGAAGCTAGAGGGCTTAAATATTTTTTTATCATCACAATAGACTTTTTTCCTTCTTTTCTTGTGAAAAATAACATATATACAAAAAAAGTTATAAACTTCAAGGCACACAACCACAATTAGTTGTAGAACATATTTCAGAGTTTGACTTGGGTTACAATTTCACAATTTTAGGTTTTTACTTCTAGTTGCTCTAAAATACTGGAGACTATTGTCCAGTATTTTATAATCTTTATAACTGATAAAGATATATCAATTTAATAATTCAGCATTCATATTCATTTGTTAAATCCTATCTTCTATGTATAACCCTACCATCACCTTTGATCTTTCCATACTTCTCTCTAGGGTTGTTTGGGATAGGGCAATTCTAAATTTTTGATATTGTAAGGGTCTGTCACTAATATGGGGTAGAGAGATGGAGCTATCTGATGTTCTGGAGAGGCTGGGCTAGGTTTCAGGACTTATCTGGACCAAGGACCCAACTGGAGGTTGTAGGTTTCTGGAAAGTTACTCTAATGCATGGAACCCTTGTGGAATCTTATATATTGCCCTAGGTGTTCTTTAGGATTGGCTGGAATGGTCCTGGTTGGGGTGTCTATATTTACACATTTTGTTTACAAATTCATTAGTTGATGTACACTAGGGTTGCTTCTATCTTTTGGCAATTGCAAATAATGTCACTATGAACACTGGTGTACGAGTATCTGTTCACGTCCCTGCTTTCAGATCTTCTGGGTATATACCAAATAGTAGGATTGCCGGATCATAAAGCAAATCTATACTTAGCTTTCTGGGGAGCTGTCAGACTGTTTTCCACAGTAGCTGTACCATTCTACATTCCCATCAGCAGTGACTAAATGTTCCTATTTCTCCACATTCGCTCCGACACTTATGGTTTCCTATTTCTTTAACAGCATCCATTTCAGTAGGTGTGAAGTGATATTTCATTGTGGTTTTGCTATGCATTTCCCTAACAGCTAATGAAGCTGAACATTTTTTCATGTACTTTTCGGTCATTTGTATTTTAATGTCTATTCATACTTTCTGGCCACTTTTAAATTGGACTGTTTGATTTTTATATTGTTTGGATATGATTTCTTTATATATCCTGGATATTATTACAGTATTGATACATGGTTTCCAAATATTTACTCCTATTGAGTAAGATGTTGTGGTAGTTTGGAGGCTGTGTTAGTGAGGGATCTGTAGACAAACAGAACCAACAAGAAAGATTTGTAAATATGAGATTTATAGGGGTGTCTCATGCAATTGCGGGAATGGAAGAGCATAAAATTCATAGGGCAGGCTATAAAGCTGGTGGCTCCAAAGAAGAGTCTGGATCAACTTCACAGGAGAGGCTTGCCGGCTGAAGAAGCAGTGAAAGAATCTCTCTTCCTCCTTAAAAGCCTCCAACTGATTGCATTATCTGGTTATGTGTGTGTGGGGGGTCATGCCTCACATGATGGCAAATGTAATCAGTCACAGATGCAGTCAACTGACTGATGATTTAATACACTAGCTTCTCAGTTTATCAACCAGCCACAAAATATCCCTGCAGGAATGGCGAGGCCAGTGTTTTGCCTGAACAGACAACAGGGCATAATTACTTGGCCAAGTTGACACCAGTACCTAACCATCACAGAGACGATATATACCCCAGAAAGGATTATGTTATTTTAATCCATTCTTGTGGGTGCTACCTATTGTAGCTGTCTAACTTTTGATTAGGTTATTTCAGTTGTGGCCTGACCCAGGATGGCTCTTTATCCCCTTACTGGATCCTTTTATAAGACGTGAAAATTCAGAGAAGATCAGAGAAAAACCTAGAGAAGCCAAGAGAAGACTGTATTGGTTTGTTAAAGCTGTTGGAATGCAATATACTGGAAATGGAATGGCTTTTTAAAAGGGAATTTATTAAGTGCAAGTTTACAGTTCTAAGGCTATAAAAATGTCCAAACTAAGGCATCCAAGGAAAGATACCTTGACTCAAGAAAGCCCAGTGGGTCCTGAACACTTTTGTCAGCTGGGAAGGCACATGGCTGGTATCTGCTGGGGTCTTTGACATCTCATTTCAAGCAACTTTCCTGGGGCATTTTTTCCCCTGCATTTCCAAACATGTCTGCCTATGTCAGCTCTGCAGCTTTTTCCAAAATGTTTCCTTCTTAAAGGACACCACTAAGTGACCCATCTTGAATGGGCAGAGACACATCTCCATGAAAACCACCTAATTAAAAAGTCCCACCCATAAATGGGTGGGTCACAGCTACATGGAAACAACTTAATCAAACGATCCCATTCAACAATATTGACTCAGGATTAAAGAACATGGTATTTCTGGGGTACATAACAGTTTAAAACCAGGACAAGGATCCACAGAAAGCACAGAGGAAGCTACTGAAGCCAGAAGCTGAAAGCAATGAAACCCAGGAAAGAAGGACCAGCAGATGCTGGACATGTGCCATCCCATGTGACAGAGATGTCCCAGATGGTGGTAGCCTATCTCCAGAGTCCACGTATTGTACTGTTGATGTCTTGAGTTGGACATTTTTATAGCCTAAGACTGTAAACTGTAAGCTAATAAATCCCCATTCTAAAAGCCAACCCATTTCCAGTATATGCATTCCAGCAGCTTTAGCAAACCAAAACAGTTAGTTGCCTTTTCACGTTTTATTAAAAAGTCCTTTGAAGCACAAAAGTCTTCAGTTTTGAAGAGGTCCCATTTATCTAGTTTTTCTTTGTTGCTTGCACTTCAGGGGCAAAGTCTAATAAACTACTACCAACCATAATATGATCTACTGTTTCGAGGTACAAAATTCTGTATATTCCTAGTTAATTTATCACATAATTCAAGTTTTTGGTTTCTTTGTTGATCCTCTGTCTAGGTGTTCTATCTACTGACGAGAGTATATACTGAAGTCTCCAAATATTATTGTAGAGGCATCTATTACTTCTGTCAGTTTTGCCAGCATTTGCCTCATGTATTTTGGGGCACCCTGGTTAGGTGCATAAATATATATGATTGTTATTTCTTCTTGGTGGATTCATCCGTTTTACTAATAAATAATGTCCTTCTTTGTCTCTTCTAACGGCTTTGCATTTAAAGTCTACTTTGTTCCATATTTGTATAATGGCCCCCAGCTTTCAGTTACTGTCTGTAGGGAGTATCTTTTCCAGCCTTCCACTTTCAACCTATTTGTGTCCTTGGGTCTAAGGTGAGTATCTTGTAGACAGTCTATAAATGGATCATTATTTTTTCATCCATTCTGTCAATCTGTGTCTTTTGATTGGGGAGTTTAATCCATTAATATTCAATGTTATTATTGTATGGACAGTATTTACTTCAACCATTTATCTTCTGGATTTTATATGTCATATTTTATTTTTGTCTCTCTTTTTCCCTTTTTGTTACCCTTTGGATAATCTTCATTTCTATGCTCTCCTCCAAGCCTCTCTCTGCTGTTTTTTTCTATTCAGCATGCAGTCTCCCGTTAGTGTTTCTTGTAAGGCAGGACTCTTGTCAATGAACTTTCTCAGCTTTTGTTTATCTGTGAATATTTTAAACACTCCCTAATTTTGTTTGTTTGTTTTGGCATGGGCAGGCTCTGGGAATCGAACCTGGGTCTCTGGCATGGCAGGTGAGAATTCTGCCACTGAACCACTACTGCATCACCCAACACTCCCTAATTTTTTGAAGTTTTTTCAGATAGAGACTTCTTGGCTGGCAGTATTTTTCTTTTAGTATCTCAAATATATCATACCAGTGCCTTCTTGACTCCATGGTATCTGATGAGAAACCAGCACTTTACTCTTATTGTGTATGGTGGTTTGAATCTTTCATGTACCCCAAAAAAGGCTATGTTCTTTTAATCCAATCTTGTGTTGCAGACCTATTATAGGGCGGGATCTTTTGATTAGGTTATTTCCATGGAGATGTGACCCTTCCCATTCAAGGTGAGTCTTAATCTGCTTACTGGAGTAATTTAAGAGAGCTCATGGAGAGAACTTAGACAGAAACACCCTGGGAGATGCTAAGCAAGGATTCACAGAAACTGAAAGAGCCAGAAGCTGGAGAGAGCCAAGGGAAGCTAAAAGATGAAACTCACAGTTTTTCCTGGAGAAGCTAAGAGAGGACCCACAGACACTTAGGGAGAAACACCCTAAAGATGCTAAGAGAAGACACGCAGGACACAGAGAGAAAGCCACTGGAATCAGAAAGCAATGGAATTGGAAGCAAGGGCCAGCAGACGCTGGCCATGTGCCTTCCCAGCTGACAAAGGCATCTCAGATGCTGGCAGTCTTTCTTCAGAGTCCAGGTATCATCCCGTTGATGCCTAAACTGGAGCATTTTCATGGCCTTAGAACCAGAAATTTGTAACCTAATAAAGATCCTTTGTAAAAGCCAATCCATTTCTGGTATATTGTATTCCAACAGCTTTGGCAAACCAAAACATTACAGTTACCTTGTATGTGATGGATTGATTTTCTCCTGCTGCTTTCAGAATTCTATCTTTATCTTTGGCAAGTGATATTCCAATTATTATGTGTCTTGCAGTAGGTCTATTCAGCATTATTTTGTTTGGAGTACATTGCGTTTCTTGGACATGCACATTTATGTCTTTCATGAGAGTTCAGAAATATTTGCCCATTATTTCCTCAAATATTCTTTCTGCCCATTTTCCCTTCTCTTTTTCTTCTGGGACATTCATGATGCATAGGTTTGTGCACCTCATGCTGTTATTCAATTCCCTGTGACCCTGCTCAAATTTTTCCATTCTTTTCTCAATCTTTTATTCCAAGATTTCAGATATCCTGTCTTCTAGCTCACTGATTCTTCTACCTGTTCAAATTTGCTGTTGTGTAGCTCTAGTGTATTTTAAAAATCTTCTATTATATCTTTCATTCCCATAAGTTCTGTTATTTTTTTTTTGCACACTTTCAAATTCTACTTTATGCTCACCTAGTGTCTTTATATCAATTATCTCTTTGGTCATATTTTCCTTCATCTCCTTGAATTGATTTAGGAGATTTGTTTGAACATCTTTGATTAGCTGTTCCAAATTCTGTATGTTCTCCAGTTTTATTTCTTCCTTTTACTGGGTCATATCTTCCTGTTTCTTGGTATAGCTTGTAATTTTTGCTAATATCTGGGCATCTGATTATTTTGATGAACTTATTCTGAAGGTCAGTTTCTCTTCTGTCTACGATTTTGTTGTCTACTGGGTTTGTGTTAAGGCTCTTCTCTGACACTTGATTTGTTTTGTTTGTTTGTTTGTTTTTTACATGGGCAGGCACCGGGAATCAAACCCGGGTCCTCGGGCATGGCAGGCAAGCACTCTTACCTGCTGAGCCACCATGGCCCGCCCTCTGACACTTGATTTGTCAGTATTTCCCAGCCAAAACTGGGCCAGGGATACAGACTGGAAGTGCAGATCAGTTCCAAAGGGCCTCAGGGAAAGAGTCAGGAAAGAGACCAAGAAGACCTTTTCTCCAACTCCCAAAGGCTACACTTTCCTGGCCTGCCCAGCAGATGGTACCCCTTTTGCAACCTATTCCCCTGAGGCCTAAGAAGGCAGACTATTTTTAGTCCTCTTACCAGCTGCACTTCTGTCACGGGGGGAAACAATGGTGCAGCAACACCTGTCTAGGACAGGCTAAAGGAGCAGGACCCAGCAGTTTAAATTTGCCATCCAATAGCTAGATCAGTACTGGGACATGTCTACCTCTATACTCGTGTATGTGCATATGTGTGTGTTGGGGGGAGACTTCCACAGCTCTCCCAGTGTGCAGGCAGATACCTGTCCAACCCAAAGTCGCCTGCCTCAAGGGTGGGTGATAGACACCAAGAGCCAAGGCCAAGTGAAATATTCACATTTTTTCACCAATTTTTTTCAGTTTCTTCATCTTGCTCTTCCCTGGATGCTGCACAGTAGACCCCTTTCTGGAACTCCAGAACAGCAGTTTCAGAGTTTCTCCTACCTACTATCTGTTTTTCAGAAGAGGAGTAAACTCTGCAAATACTTACTCTGCCATCTTCCTAGAAGGCCCTTCCCTAATATCATCTATATCCCAGTTATTTTTTCGAATGTTCCTCAATTTGGGTTTGTCTGATGTTTCTTCATGATTAGACTGAAGGTTTACAACTTTGGTAGAAAGTCATACAAGTGGTGCTATGATCTTCTTGTGGCATCTGTGCTAGTCTGAAACTGTCGAGTACCCCAGAAAAGCTATGTTCTTAAATTTTGATTCAATACTGTTGCATGGGATCTTTTTTACTAAGTTGTTTCCATGGAGATGTGGCCCACCCAATTGTGGGTGGGACCGTTTGATTAGGTGGTTTTCATGAAGAGGTATCTTCACCAATTCAAGGGGTTTCTTACTAGAGTTCTTTAAGAGGAAACCATTTTGGAAAAAGTGTCAGAGCCAACACAGAGAGAGATGTTTGGAGATGCAGAAAGAAAATGCCCCTACGGAAGATGTTTGAAACCAAAAGTCAAAGGATCAGCAGATACCAGCTACATGCCTTTCCAGATTGGCCTTTCTGAGTCACGATATCTTTCCCTGAATGCCTTATTTTGGATATTTTTTTTAAGTAAATTTTTTAGAATCCATTGGAATTTACAGAAAAATTATGACAGTACAGATTTCCCATACCCTACACCTAATTTCCCCATTACACCTTCTATTAGTATTAGTATGTATGTTTGTCCAGTTAATGAACAAATATTAATGCATTTTTATTAAATTAAGTCCATACGTGATTCAGATTTCCTTACTTCTTGTTTAAGGACTTTTTCTGTTCCAATATACCAAATTACATTTAGTCTTCATTTCTCCTTAGTTTCCTCTTGGCTGGGACAATTTCTGAGACTTTGGTTTTGGTATCTTTTGTTTTACACCTTTAAATTTTGATGTAACTTTTATGTCGTGTATGAAGAAATTTTTCCATATCCTAATGTCTTAATATTCTCCTCTATTTCTTCTAAAATTTTAGTTTTGCTTTCACATTATATGTGCTGTGAGGGAGGAATTAAAGACATTTTTTCTCACCAGCTCCCACATGGATAGGAACCCAGTACCATTTTTTTCTTTTGTATGCTATATGACAGGGATCACATTCCATTTTTTTTCCATGTGAGTATTTCCTTATTGCAGCACCATTTGCTGAATTTTATTTAGTTTTTTATTTGTTTGGGAAGTACATGGGTCGGGAATTGAACCTGGGTCTCCCGCATGGCAGGCAAGAATTCTACCACTGAGCAACCCTTGCACTGCCATCCCCCACCCCCACCCAGTACTATTCTTTTTGAAAAGACCATCCCTTCCTCTGGATTATATAACCATGTTCCCAAATGTATGAGAGTATATTTTTAAGTTCTCTGTTCTATTTTTCTATTTGCATGACAACACTACACTTCATTATGCATTTTTGGGGTGCTTTCTATGTGCCAGGAACTATTAGGCACAAGGAATACAGTGGCAAGCTAAAGTTGGTGCTCTCATGGAATCTAAAATCTGTTATTACTTTTAAAGTCAGGTTGTCAAATTCCATTAAAAATTCTGATGAAATTTTTATGGAAATTACGTAATTTAGATAGAACTGCCCACTTCCAAGATATTGAATCTTCCCATCTGTGAACATGGCATATTGGTTCATAATTTGGTTGCCTTTTATATTATTCCATAAAGTTTTATAATTAAAAACATTATAGTCATGTACATATTGTTAAATTTATTCCTAGAAAGCATGTAGTTTTTGTTTCTATTGTATGAGGTATATTTTTGAGAAAATATTGCATTTTCTAATAGGCTACTGCTGAGGAAAGGAATGCTGATTTTTGTAGCTTAATATCGGCAACCTTGCCAAATTACTTATTACTTTGAATTGTTTATAAGTTCTCTTGGAATTTCTGTGTAGATAATCACATCTATAAATAATGTGAGTTCATATCTTTCCAATTTCAATTTCTTTTTCTTTATGGAGTAGCTAACATCTCTAAAATAGGAATTGAATAGAAGCAGAGAGAGGAGACATTCTTGTCTGCTATTCATTTAAAGAGAATGCTTCTTAAATTTCATCATTAGGTAAGATATTTGCTTTTGATTTTTGGTAGATAGTCTTTATCAGGATATGGAGGGTAACTTCTACACCAGTTTCCTAAGAGTATTTGAACAGTGGTCAAATTTTATCAAGGGGTTGGTCTTTCTGAATCTATTAAGAATTTCATATAGATTTTCCTCTTTAAATTTGGTAATGTAATGAACAATTTTTAGTAGTTTTATAAATGAACTATCCTGTTTATTTGTAATATATATTTGTATATACATTTCTGGATTCAGTTTATTATTTTATTTTCAACGTTTTTGTCTACATTTTTATCTTTCTCATTGTTTTAGGTTCTTTTATTATTATGGTTATAAAATGATTAGGGGAACAAAATATTAATTTGATCTAAAAATTTTCTTGGTATAGTTTAGAGAATTTTTTAAAAATCTGTGTTGAACAGTTTTATCTGCTGGATCAGTTTTTAAGTACAATGGTGGGGGAATAATGTTTTGGACTGATTTTTTCTGGCTTTGTAAATGACTGGACTTATCAATAGCTTTACCTTTCTCCACCAAAACGCCACAATAATTGCTTCCTAGATTTGGGTGAAAACTCAAAGTGATAGTGTATTTTGAAAAGCCTTATAGTTTTTAAAACTGTTTTAAATAAGGGATATTAAAATGTGTTTACATTTATGGCTAAGATTGGCCCAAGTGGGAGGCCAAGGTGGGGGATTCTGATGAAAATTTTGGTCAGGGATGATTATGAGATAATCGCACTAATCGAATAAAGCAGATTCCCTAAAAAACTTTACCCATTTTTCCATGAGACTAGGTAAATAAGTTTGGACATTTTTATGGCCTTAGAACGGTAAACTTGTAACTTAATAAATTCCCTTTATAAAAGCCAACTCATTTCTGGTATATTGTGTTTCTGGCAGCATTAACCAACTTAAGAGATTCTGATACCAGGAAAGTGGGGTGCTGCAGCTTGAAAATACTAAACATATTAGAATGGCTTTTTAAATGGATGAGGGGAAGATTCTGGAAGACTTGCGAGGAGCTTGGTAGAGAAGGCCTGGAATGCTCTGAAGAGACTGTTAGTAGAAATTGAACTCTAAGCATATTTCTGATAAGGTCTTAGAGAGAAATGATGCATGTATTACTGCAAACTGGAAGAAAGGCAATCTTTGTTTTAAAGTGACAGAGAATTTGGCAAAATTATGTGCTGGTATTGGATGGATGGCAGAATTTGAAAGTGATGAATTTGGATATTTAGCAGAAGAGATTTCCAAAAGAAATGTGGAAAATGCAGCCTGGTTGCTCTTTGTAGCTTAAAGTAAAATGCAACAGGAAAGAGATAAGTTGAGAACAGAATTTTGGGTACAAAGAAACCAGAAATTGATGGTCTGAAAATTCTGGGCTTTCAGAAAGTGAGAACCCAGAGAATAGTGCCCCACATGAAGATTTAACCAAACACAGAACCAGTTAGCTATTTCAGAAAAACCCAGGATTGGAAATGGAGTTACCTGGAAAGGATTTCTAGAAAGTTCTATTTCCTGATGGCTTTGATCCCTACATGCTACATGGAAAATCAACAAATTTACTGCGAGGTCTATTTAAATGAAACCATTCCAGTCTGGACTTAAAGGGGCAGAAAAGGGACAAATTGAAGGAAAAATTATTTCAGAGGCAGAACCGTGGCAGCTAAGGTCTGAAGCCAAAATATCTCAGGTTAGGAGAGCACCTATGCATTTGGAGAGGGTGAGTTTACCCTGAAGGCAGAGGGTAGGCCTTCTACAGCAATGTTCAGGAAGAGTTTTGGTGCCACATGCCTAAGAGAAGGCGGAGCAAATTCTTTGGGGATTGGGGCAAGACCTGCTGTTCTGAGAGGGTTGCACATGTGCTCCAGAGATGGCAAAGAGCCTGGATGCTAACCCAATGTTTGGAGAGAGTGGAGTCAAGAAGAGGGTAGTGTTCTCTAAGTTCCTCAAGCTTGCAACCCTCATTCCAGCATTTGCAGAGAGCAGGGTCATTGTATAAGTGCTTGGAAATGGTGGGACTACCGCTTTCTAAAGCCCTGAGGATGATAAATGACTCTCAGATTTTGCAATATAATGGAGTTTGCTCTGTAAGTTCCAGAACTGTTTCGGTCCAGTAACCCCTATGTTCCTCCCAATTTCTCCCTATGGAAAGGGGAACATGTACACTATGACTGTTCCTCCTATGTAAATTGGTAGCAGATAACTTGTTTTGAGTTTCACATGACCACAAATCATGTCTGTAACTGACTTTGATGTGATTTTATTATTACTGAAATGGTTTAAGGCTTTGTGGTACTGTAACGGACCAAATGCATTTTGTATGTGGAAAGAGCATATCTTTCTGGAGTCGAGAGAGTAGAATGTGCTGGTTTGAAAGTGTTGTGTACCCCAGAATAGCCAAGTTCTTTAATCCTGATTCAATATTTCCACGGAAATGTGATACAGCCAATTATGGGCATGACCTTTTGGATTATTTCCATGGAGATGTGATACAGCCAATTATGGGCATGACCTTTTGAGTAGATGGGGGTGTGACTTCATGCATTTAAGGTGGATCTTGATTAGTTTACTAGAGTCCTTTAAAAGGAGAGACATTTGGAGGAAGCTCAGAGCTGACACAGAGACACCTGGAAATGCAGAAAGAAATGGTCCTGGGGAAGTTGTTTGAAACCAAGAGTCAAAGAACCAGCAGATGCCAGCCATGTGCCTTCCCAGATGACAAGGAATTTGGACACCACTGGCCTTCCTTGACTAAAGGTTTCTTTCTCTGGATGTCTTAGTTTGGACATTTTTATGGCCTTAGAACTGTAAACTTGTCCTTCAATAAATTCTCTTTGTTCCATTTCTGGAATATGGCTTTTCTGGCAGCTTTAACAACTAATACAGGATCTTAGCAGGCAGTACACAATTTTCATTTGTACATGATTATGAAGTTAACATGATCACATAGATGGTGTCTTGCAGATTTTGCCACCATAAAGTTACTCTTTTTTCCTTTTATAATCAATCAGTATGTTAAAAAAAATTTTTAATCAGTGTTTTCTGGAGGAAGTAGTTAGAGTCTCTGCAAATATCCTGTTTGACATTTACCTCTGACCCACTAGTTTTAGCATGATTTGATTTTTTAAAATATTTTATTTTGAAATAATTTCAAACTTACAAAACAATCACAAAAATAATATGAAATCATATAGAAAACTCCAAAATTCCCCACTTCCAGATACTCAAATCCACTAATTCTAGCATTTTGACACATTTACTATTTCTCTTTATCTTCTAAAGGTTTGAGAGCTGTATATCATTCTCCTAGAGCACTTAATACTGTCACGCATATTTCCTAAGAACAAGGATATTTACTAGTATAACTAAAGTCCATTTATTAGGTTCAGGAAATTTAACATTGATATAAAGCTCTCAGTCTATATTCCAGTTTGCATGTATGTCCCAATAATGCCCTTTTGGGCAAGTTCTCCTCCATTACTAGATCCAGTCCAGGATCATTTTTTCTTTTTTCTCGCATCGGCAGGCACCGGGAATCGAACCTGGGTCTCCGGCATAGCAGGCCAGAACTCTGCTTGCTAAGCCACCATGGCCTGCCCTAAACCTTGTAGCTTTTTGTTTGTTTGTTTGTTTTGTTTTTTGCATGGACAGGCGTGGGGAATCAAACCTGGGTTTCCAGCATGACAGAGAAGAACTCTGCCTGCTGAGCCACCATGGCCTGCCCCAGGATCATATTTAATTGTGGTGTTTTGGAGTTGAATGTATCCCAGAAAAACAGGTTCTTAAACTTAATACATGATCATGTGATTTTTCCCTTTCAATTTGTTAATGTGCTGTATTACATTGATTGACTTTCTTATTTTGAACCACCCATGCATGCCAGGAATGAACTCTACTTAGTTGTGGTTTATAATTCTTTCAGTGTTTCTTTGGATTTGATTTGCAAATATTTTGTTGAGAATTTCTCCATCTATATTCATTAGGGAGAGTGTCCTGTAGTTTTCCTTTCTTATAGTATCTTTATCTGGTTTTGGTGTTAGAGTGATGTCAGCTTCATAAAATGAGTTACTAGGTAGTGTTCCTTTTTCTTCAAAATTTTTTGGAAGAGTTTGAGCAGGAAAAGTGTTAGTTGTTTTTGGAACGTTTGGTAAAATTTCCCTATGGAGCCATCTGGCCTTGGGTTTTGCTTTGTAGGAAGGTTTCTGATGACTGCTCGAATCTCTTTACTTGTGACTGGTTTGTTATTCACTGCTGGTAGGAATGTAAAATGGTATAGCCACTGTGGAAGACAGTTTGATGATCCCTCCGAAACCTAAATAACAAGTTACCCTATGCTTATCAATTCCACTACTCAGTATTTATCTAGAAGATGTGAAAGCAATGACATAACACACCGATGTTCATAGTGGCATTACTCACAATTGCCAAAAGGTGGAAACCATCAACTCTTCAAGTATCCATTAACAGATGAGTGAATACACAAAATGTGACATATACAAACAATGGAATATTATACTGCAGTAAGAAACAATGAGATTCTGAAGCATATGACAACACAGATGAAACTTAAGGACATAATGCTGAGTGAGACAAGTCAGAATACAAAAAAACAGATACTATGTGACTTCATTAATATGAGTCCCCTAGAAAATGAAATCTCAGACTCAACATTTGAATATAGGGGACCTAAAGACAGAAGCTAGAGAAGAAGGAATGGTTACCTAATATGTACAGACTAGTTAATGAGGCTGAACTTAAAAGTATGGGAATGGATAAAGGTATGGTAGTTCACTAGAGGGATTATAAGTAATGGTGCCATATTCAAGGTGAATATTAGTGAAAGAAAGGGGTTCGTTAAAGTCATGTATCTCACCGATTAACACTACAATTACCAATAAGCTATTGCATGAATTACTTCAAAGGTATGACATTTGTACAAAAAGTTAATAATAGGGTGGTATACAGGAAAAATTACCTATTGCATGCTATGGATTATATTTAACAGGAATACCTGACTAGTACCACAATAATACTATGGGTAAATATTGGGGGGAGGATAAATGTTATGGGGTGTTTAGGGTTTTCTCTTTGGTGTGGGAGTGTCTGTAACTTTTCTCTTTGGAGCAATGAAAAATGTCTAAAATTGAGAGTGATGATGAATGTACAAACGAGTGAGGATACTGTGAGACACTGATGGCTTATTTTGGATAGAAAATATACTATGTGAATTTCCTATTTAAAATAACACAAAATCTGCAGATTAAAAATAAATAAATAAACAAATAAACAGAAAGATAAAAGTGCTAGAGAAAATGTAGAGAGGTATACTGATTCAATGTTGGTAGCATAGTAGAATGGTGCAGTCCGTTCTGGAGAGTAATACAGCAGATTCACAGGAGGCTAAATATAGGGTTGCCATATGATTCAGCAATCTTGTTACTAGGAATATACTTGGAAGAATGGAAAACAGGGACTAAAAGAGACATTTGCACACTGATATATATGGTGGAATTATTCACAACACTGATGAATGGAGGAGGTCAAAAGGTACATCAATTGAGAAGCAGAAGCATGAACTGTGTGTGTATACATATGATGAAATATTGTGTGGTTACAGAAAGGACAGAAGTACGGCATGCAAAAAGGTGAACGAATGTTGAGGACATTTTATTGAGCAAAATAAGCTGAGAAACAAAAGGACAAATACTGTATGGTTTCTATTGGAAAATACTTAGGAAACTAAGGCCTAGATTGTAAGCTCTTATGGCAGCCAAATTCTTTCCTAAGATTTAAATGTTACTTCTACATTTTGAGATGTTGTGCTCTATCTTAACATCTCAAATAACTTGGTATTTCTCTGGAACTTCAGGTACATGTGTGACATCTAAGACTCAGAGTTAGAGTTCTGCACCTCTGAAAGTCAGCATTACTCCATTCAGCAACTGTTACAGACACCAAAAAAGAGATAACTCTTTAATTAGAGATGAGAATGAAGTTGATCTGGTTGATTAAGGTAATTCAGTACACAAGGTAAAGGATGATAGCGTCTATATTTTATAACTTTACATTCTGTGTGAAACCAAAGCACAAGATGTTTACTTTGTCCAAAACTTAAATTTTCTGTAGCATACAATCCAACTTAACCTGTCTGGCCAGTTCATTTGAACAACCACATGGAGCCTAGAATAGGGAATGAGATCTCATAATTCTGTACAGCTTAATGTAATACCCTGATAAATTCCAGAAAATGTTGGGCAGATAATAAAAAAGCATTGGCAAAGTTTTTTGAGAGACTGAAGGAAAAATATGGAACTATTAAACGCCCCACCTGGGGAATTTCTGATATTCTCTCTATTAATTTGGGACTCCCAAATTAATAAACCAAGCCCTCAATCTTGAGGCTTGCAATTATGTAACTTACTTCTGTAACTGGGAATCTAAGCCTACCTATAATTATGCCTAAGGGTCACCTCCAGAGAACCTCTTTTGTTATTCAGATGTGGTCTCTTTATCTCTAAGACCAAAACTCTTCAAGTAAACTCATTACCCTCCCCCTCTATGTGGGACATGATGTCCAGGGATGTAAGTCTCCTGGCAATATGGGATATCACTCCCAGGGATGAGCCTGTACCTATCATCAAGGAATTGACAATGCCTCCCTGACCAGAAGGGGGAAGAGAAATGTAACAAAATAAGGTCAGTAGCTAAGGGACTCGAAACAGAGTCGAGGCTATTCTGGAGGTTTCTCTTATGCAAGCTTCAGCTAGATATTGTAAACTGCCATGGTATGCCAAGTCCCAAGCGATAGTCTTACTGAAAACTCTAAAGAATTCCCAGGGCTCTATCTGAGGCTCTGTCAAAGTTTTATTTACTAAGTTTATTTTTCAGAAACTTAAACCCTCCAGACTGTTCTATGCCAGATAAGCCCTGAAGTTCAGAGGCACCAGTCTCTCCAAGAACATCAACTAGTTGCAACACCACACTGCATAATGTCAATACCCCTTTCAAGATGAAGTTAGAATGATCATTGTCCAAATATCCTTGGAGATTAGAAATAGGATCAGATGAGAAGGAGGCATTAACAAAAAAGATAGGATTTAACAAATGATTGTGACTTTTGAATCTTTATATTGCTATTTCTTGCTAGTCTCTAGTGTTTTAGAACGGCTAGAAGGAAATACCTGAAATTGCAGAACTGTTATCTATACCATACTTTGAAATTTTCTCTGTAGCTACTTGTTAAATGTTCTGTGAAATTAATGTTTTTTCTGTTATATTTCACAGTAAAAAGTATTTTTTAAAAATCAAAAGAGTTGGACCTAAAATAGAATGCTGAGGACCCCCAAAGCAATGATATGGTCCAGAGAAAGTAGTCATTTGTTTCAGAAATAGAATATATAATGCTGAATATCCTAGAAAGAATGAAAGGATACAGAGAAGATTAGGGAAATGAACTTAACTTGAACTGGAAGATTAAGTTACCAAGTGCGGGTTAGTTTACGGTCTTGAAACAAATATTGAGGTGGAATTTGACAGTTCAGATGTAATGGAAACATTTCTTGAAAGACTTTAACTACCCAGACTCAATCAAGATGAAACAGATAGCCTGTAGTTCCTATATCTATTAAGAAATTGAATATGTAGTTAAAAACCTTTCCACAAAGAAAGCTCTAGGCCCAGATTCACAAATGATTTCCAACAAACATTTAAGAAAAAAAAATACTAACTCTACACAACTCTTACAAAAAATCAAAGATGGGAGAGTAAAGCTCAACTCATTCTATGAGGATGTAAGTGAAAATGGCAGTATAGGGAACTTTGCAGGACATCCCTCTCCAGCAACACCAAATCTGGCAAAAAAAAAAAACACCAAAAAACCCTGCCAGAATCAACCTTATCAGGACTCTAGAAGCTAGTCAGAGATCAATAGCTACCAAAGTGAATGTTTAACGAGGATGCAGGCCACTGAAATAGGGCAGGAAATGTTTGTGGCCATATAAGTTAGTCTTGTCTTATCCTGCCCCCCACCCCGCCAACATAGTGGCCATCATGAAGATGACACCCTACATTTCTCATGTGGATACCTGGTCTTGAAGACAGCAAAGCAGATTTTGTTCCCAAAGAATTATGCTATTTTGACTTGTCTGTGGGCTCCCTGAAGGACTGATGCAAGGGGCCAACTTTTCTTTACCTCACTAAGAACTCTCACAGGCTGAAGAAACTCCTATGGCTATAAAGAAGATATCAGTAGAAAACACTGAAGTTCATATGAACTATTGGCCATATTAACATATGGCTGCCTGGGCAAAAAGTAAGAATTGAGTTGAGACAAACAAAAAACATGCCGAAAGCCAGGGAGAAAAATCTGGGCAATAACAATCTTTGAGGCAACAGAGCTTTGAAGAGCTCCTAAGTATACTGGAGACCTAGAAGGGCACACACATGTTCAGGGCAGGACAGGTGTTCAGAAAAGAACCATATGCTTTCTTTGTTGGTGTTGTAGTTAGGTTCAGGTTTCAACTTGGCCAGGTGAAGGTGCCTAATTGTGTTGCTGTGGACATGAGCCAATGGTATATGAACCTCATCTGTTGCTCATTACATCTGCAGTCGGCTAGGAGGCATGCCTGCTGCAGTGAATGATGTTTGGTTTAAATGGCTGGTGTTTAAATGAGAGAATTCAACATAGCACAGCAAAAGCAGCTCAGCATATCTCATCTCAGTATTCGCAGCTCAGCCCAGGCCTTTGGAGATGCAGAAAGGAATCACCCCAGGGAAAGTTGTTGGAACCCAGAGGCCTGGAGAGAAGGCCAGCAGAGATCACCCTGTGCCTTCCCACATAAGAAAGAACCTCAGTTGAAAGTTAGTGGCCTTTCCTCTGCAGAACTAACAAAATAAATCCCCTTTTATTAAAAGCCAACCCATCCCTGGTGTGTCGCATTCCGGTAGCTAGCAAATTAGAACAGCTGGCTAGTCTTTAGACTCAGTACAAGAAAGAAGTGAAGGCTAAGGCATAGTTATAAAATACCCAGATAAACATCAAATTAGTGATTGGACCAATCCAGAGCCATTCTGCAAAGACCTAAATAGTATTTCTGATTTTCATTTTTTTTTTTAATTTGTACATCATAATCAAAATGTCCAGTGTTTTTTTAATAAATGAAACATACAAAGAAATGAGAAAGGATGGTCCATTTGTAGAAAAAAAAAATTAACAGATACTGTCCCTGAGGAAGCACAGACATTGGAATTACTACACAAATGTTTTAAAATCAATTGTCTTAAATATGCTCAAACAGCTAAGGAAATCACAGATAGAGAAATAAAGAGAACCAGGAGAACAATGTCTCAGCAAATAAAGAATAACAACAGAGACAGAAATTTTAAAAAGGAACCAAACAGAAACTTTGGAGATGTAAAGTACAATAACTAAAATGAACAAAAAAATCACTAGAGGGGGTTCAATAGCAGATTTGAGCAGTCAGAATAAATAATCTGTGAACTTGAAGGCAAATAGATTGAGATTACATGGTCTGACGAGAAGGAAGAATAGAGCCTGAGAGATTTACGGGAAACCTCCAAGGACACCAACATATACCTAATTGAGAGCCCCAGAAGGAGAAAAGAGAGGAAACAGCAAAAAATATTTAAAGAAACAAGGGTTGAAAACTTCACAAATTTGATAAAAGGCATGAATTTACACATTCAAGAAGCTCAACAATCTTCAAGTATGATATACTCAAAGAGTTCCACACCACAACACTTTGTACCAAAGATAACAAAAGAATCTTGAAAACAATGAGAAGTGACTAGTCATATACAATGGATCCTAAATAAGATTAATAACCAATTTCTCATCAGAAACCATGAAGCCAAAAGACAGTGGAATGACATGTAGTGCTGAATGAAAAATAAAAAGTCAACCAAGGGCGGGCCACGATGGCTCAGCAGGCAAGGATGCTTGCCTGCCATGCCAGAGGACCCAGGTTCGATTCCTGGTGCCTGCCCATGTAAAAAAAAAAAAAGAGTCAACCAAGAGTTCCACAGCTGGCAGAAGTATCCATCAAGAATAAATGAGAGAGAGGAAAAAAAAAAGACAAACGAAAAAGAAAAATTAAGATACTTTCAGATAAAAAAAAGCTGAGGAAATTTGTTGTTTGTAGACTGCCCTGCAAGAAATGCTAAAGGGAGTCTAAAATAAAAGGATACTGCAGTAACTCAAAGTCATATGAAGAAATAAAAACTGGTAAAAGTAACAAGTAAATAAAAAGTATTATTGTATTTTTACTTTGTAACACTTTTTTTCCTATATGACTGAGAAGACAGAATATAAAATAATAAATATAAATCTATGTTAGATAATAGGTACACAATGCATAATGATGTCAGATGTGACAATAACAATAAAAACAGGGACAGATAAAGATGTACAGGTGTTGGTCTTACTAATATGAACTAACATTAATGAGTGAACTTGGAGAATTGAAGTTAAGAACACAGGCTATCAGGAGATAAAAATACTGTAGAGATTAGGTAACCTGTGCTGAAGGAATCCAGACTGTGTAACAGGACTGACAGTAAAAATTCAGAAATGGATAGCACAATAATACCTGATTGAGCACAATAATATAAGTACACTGAATGAAGCTGAATGTGAGTATGATAGAGGGAGAAGGGCTGGGGCACATATGAAATCAGAAGGAAAATTACAGGATAAAGACAGACAGTATAATTTAGGGATGTCCAGAGTGGATAATGATAACTAAGAAATTAATCTATTTTTGCATATATGCTATATTTCACAGTTTAAAAATATTTTTAAAAAAGATGTATAGGTTCAGTTTTGCTTATTAATGAAGCTAAGCTGGCATTAATTAAAACTAGACAGTTACAAGCTTAAGATGTTCATTGTAATCCTCAAGATAATCACTATGAAAATAACTAAAAAATATACAGAAAAGAAAATGAGAAGGGAATCAAACTGTACACTAGAAAATTAATTAAACACAAAAGTAGGCAGTAGTAGAGAAACAGAGGGACAAAAATACATGACATTCAGAAATAAATAGTAAAACGACAGAAGTAAGTCATTCCTTAGCAGTACTTACTTGAAATGTAAAAGGAGTAAACACTCCAATTAAAAGGTAGAGACTGGTAGAATGGATAAAAAAACATGATCTATTTATATGTTGTCATAACAGACTCACTTTAGATGCAAAAACCCAAAGGGTTTCAAAATAAAAGCATGAAAAAGATGAAGCAAAAGCAGTGCTCAGAGAGAAATTTATACGTGTATACAGATACATTAAAAAAGAACATCTAAAATCTATAACCTAGTTTACATCTTAAGGAATGAGAAAAGGAAGGACAAACTAAATCCACAGCTAGCAGATGGAAGGAAAAAATAAAGGTTACAACAATAAATGAAATAAAGACCGAAAAACAACAGAGAAAATCAACAAAATGAAAATTAGTTCTTTGAAAAGATTAACAAATTGGCAAACCGTTAGTTACCTGACAAAGAAAAAAAGAAAGATTCAAGTTGACTAAAATCAGAAATGAAAGTGGGGACATTATTACTGAGGTTACAGAACTAAAAAGAATTATAAGAGAATACTATGAACAATTTGTACTCTAACAAATTAGATCACCAACCCTTCTAGCCTCTGAAATGAAGGGTATCATAGAGAGAATGAAACAGATCTATAAGTATAGCATGTTTATAATTATAACTTCAGAAATGGTAATGGATAGTGAGATGATCCAACTTACATAAAAATCAATTATGAAAGTATTTCATGTAAATATTTGTACGATGTTTTCAGTATTATAGCAATATTTTCCTAAATGGCAGGAGCCTTTGAAGATATTTCAGTGTTGTGAACTACATTTTTAATAAGCAAAATTTACAGGCCATACCTTGGTTTCTTGCAGGTCTAAATTTCTATTAGTGCTGAATCTGTAAATCTGCACTAATTAAAACTGTTTGTATCACTCTCAAGAGAATAAGATGGAGTTTCAATAATGTTTAAAATATTAACATGCAATTATTCCAGCTGCTATTTAATCTGGCAAAATTCAGACACATCAGTTAGTCTCTCTAAATAACTTTCTTTTTTTTTTTGCGTGGGCAGGCTCCAGGAATTGAACCCAGGTCTCCGGCATGGCAGGCGAGAATTCTGCCACTGCACCACTGTTGCACCACCTTCTAAATAACATTTCATACTTGGAAAAAACTGAATGGAAAAATGGTACTTTTATTAATACTGAAAAACTTGAAAACATACCATAGAAATCAAATAAGTTAGATTTTTGGCATTAGGCAATGCTAAAATCTGTTAACATAATTAGCAGCCTATTTTTGCTTTAAACAATATTAAAACATATTCAATAATAAATCCTCTTTTTAATAATTTAGATTTTTCTTACCAGGCTATTTTCTTTCCAGGCTTCTGGGAACTTGGGCCTCTGTTTTTCCCTGGATACCAGAACCTGCATATCTTCAAAAGTAGGATGGTTTCCAACTTCTGTCTGAAAAGCCATCTGGTATTCTGGTACAGATTCACCTGTGTATTTTCAGAAAAGAAGGACAGAATAAAATTTCTAACAATCATAAAATGATAGAATAATTAGGCTACCTCTGATAAACATGTAAGCAAGGAAATTTGTCACAAATTATTCTCTAAAACTCCATAAGGCACATAGGGAAATTCTAAAGAGACCTTGCTGTGGGTTTAATGTATTATTAATAAATGCTTTCATTTGGTTTAAAAAGTTTGTTGAACAGACCCTTCCAATATGAAAAATTTAGAATGGCCACAGCTCAACACCCCTAAAGAGAGGGATGGAAAGATCAAAGGTGATGGTGGAGTACACAGTGAAGACAGGATTTAACAAAAGAATATGAATGCTGAATCATTAAATTGATCTCTTTTAGTCTCCAGTATCTTACAGGAGCTAGAAGTAAAATCCTAAAATTATGGAATTGTAATCCATGTCAAACTCTGAAATATGTTCTACTACTAATTGTGGTGCTGTGTTTTGAAATTTATTGCTTTTTTGTATATATGTTATTTTTCACAAAAAAAGGAAGAAAAAAGTTGATTGTGCTGATAAAAAAATATTTAGCTTCCTATATTCTGAAGCAGCTAGAAGGAAAATCTGAGAGGATTGCATTGTAGCTCATGACAAACTCTAGGATTGGTCCTGTAACTACCTGTGAACAGTGCTTTGAAAACTATTGCTTTTTTATTTCTTTGCTTTATATATATGTTATACTACACAATAAAAAAGTTTAAAAAAAATTCAGAAGAGAAAGAATATCAGGGAAGGTTCAAACACAATTTCCTGTGTGCCGATGCTAAGATAAATGAACTTTCTATAGCTTTTAGATGAAATTGAGATATGAGACATTCTTCTGGTTTATAAAATGTTTACATATATATATATAACATATATAAAACATTCTAATTGTTCCTGGAGGGTGGGGTGGGGTACACAGCAGCATGGTACTAAAAGAAGATTTTTTTTTTCAAATAAAGGAATACAATAAAAAGAAATGTTTATTGAAGGGGTGCAAGGGTAGTTAGTGGTAGAATTCTCGCTGGCCACGCGGAAGACCCAGGTTCAATTCCCAGCCCATGTACTTCCCCCAAAAAAAGAAGCAAACAAACAAAAAACCAACCAAACAAAAAAATTCAACAAATGGTGCTGTAATAATGGGATACACACATGGAAAAGAGAATGAAATGTTACACCTGCCATACAGCATACAAAAAAAAAGGTTGTTAATAAATCTAATGGTATTTCTAAATTATCTCTACTATTACTAAATTTAGGGGAAAAAGATTACTATATATACAAGATATATTTAATACCTGAAAATATTCCTGATCCCATACAAGGATGGAAAGCTGTGAAGATGAGAAAAAAGTCCAGGCTCTAGTACAATAAGCATGTCTATAAAACCAACTACAAGTAGATATGTGTTTATAGGAACCATGTCTTATGTCATTGGCTCTATGAATAGCCCAGCCAGATGGTATCAAATGTCACAGAAATTTTTATGATAATGGTATTTCACAGAAAAATCAACATATTGATACAAAAATTCCTCTTAACTAAGAAATAGTATTCAGATTAAAGATTTAAAAATATCATTAGTCTACTATGTTTAATAACCTTATTCATTACCAAAGCATAACTTAACTACTTATAATAAAAAGCTTCTGATTTTTAAAAAAACGTATGATGAAATTACAGTTATTAGTAAACCAATTGAGCCACGCAGATGATCACAGGGACCAAAACCTAGAAAAACCAGTGACCTAGTCAAAATCTTGGCAAAGCAGGCAGAAGAACTAGAGACTTTTCTTGTCTCCTTTCTCCTTCCCCTGCTCTATTAAAATGACAGGATAAATTACAAGGAAGAACAGGAGAATGGAGGATAAAAGGCCATTAAATTCTAATCCTGACTTCATCTCCTCCTTGGAAAAGTCATTTAACTATTCCATGTTTCAGTTTTCTTGTCAGCAGAAAGGCAACCAATGCTTTCCTTATCCCATTCAATGAGATGAAGATAATACAAAGCTAAAATGAACCTGAAGAAAAGTATGCTACAATTTATGCAATTTGTTTTGTTTCCATTTGTATATTAAAAACAATCTATAAATACTTGTGCTCCATCAATATAAAAAAAGATTTGCAAAGATTAATGCTATAATCTATGAAGCATAGCCCAGGTTTATTTGAATACTGGGCTATCTGTAAATGTAACTGATATTTCCACATACTCTAAACATCAAAGTTGATACATACTTTTGATCAATGACCATTAAAAATGAACTTGAAAGACCAAACTAAAGGATTTAATCATGTTAGTTAGTATATCATTTTCTACCTTGAAATCCTGTATGATAAAATTTCCCTATTTACCAACATATCTGATCTGTCCCTCTGAGACATACACCACACACATACACCATACAAGTGACATTCTTTAGTTAATTTTTCTTCAAATGCTGATTTCATAGAATAATTCAAAATTCACAATTTCACTTATTTACTTTAATCAGGTAATTATAACTAGAAAACTTGCTAAATGAAATTGATATACAATCTTGTTTTGTGACTGGAATGATACTAAGAATTACCAAATGTATGTTCACTAAATCTTTGTGATTTTAAACCTAATTGTTCAAAAGCTACTCTTTAGAGATAACAGTTAGGAGGCACTGAAGACACAAAGATGAATGTTAATGACATCGTCATGGAAGATACTAGTTTTACTGGGTTTATTTAAAACTTTACAATCACTGAATTACTAAGGTGAAATTTCAGAATCTCATTTTTTTTCAAACTGTCCAAAATAGATACTATATCTAAGAATATCAGTTACCATTCCCTGCCTCTCACCCATCTGACATTTGTTAATTAGGTGTCTAGCAGTTAGGGATAGCTTTAATCCCTTCCTCAAGTTACTCTTGTTCTCTTTCTTCCTTTTTCTCTCCCTTGACTTCTTTTTCTCTTCATTCCCTCCATCCCCCTTTTTAAACTTCACAAAATTTCATGTCTCCCTTGTAATATAAATACCTAACTCATTTATTTCAGTAATATTCTGCAGAGAGAGACAGCATTTACTACACATGGTTTCCATTTAGGGTCAAAGCATATACTACAGTCAGAGATAAATCATAAAAGTTTTGAAAAATGTCTTACAAGAAGTTTACAATTATTCTATTCTTTTTAATATTTTTGGTTCATCTAATTACCATCAATCCTGGTTCTGAAAGATTTCTAATACCACCTCCAAGAAACTATGATTTCCCCATTGTCTCATTATTTTTCTGATCACTTTTCAACTTCACTAATGTTTTTAGGGTGTCCCCCAATATTCAGTCTTTCATTTCTCTCTCTCTTCATTTGTTCCCTTATGGGAGTTAATCTACTCACGTGTTGTTAATTACCATCTACGTGTAGACAGTTCCTAATCACTTTAACCTTAGTTCTTTCAATATCCTCTTCAATTTCTTTTTAAAAATTTCTTCAGTATTCTATTAATACCCTATCCAAAAATCTCTAAAATTAACTCATCTTTCCTAATAATTTTCTGGCTGCCACCCTATTTCTCAAATTTCTGAATCTTTTTCATTTCTTAAACCCGTTTCTTCTGAGAGCTAACCAGAACTATAGATTCCTTCTCTGCATTTTCTTTCAGTTGTACCCCCTCTTCCCTTTTCATATCCAAGATTCTAATGTGTCTTGATACAACTCTCTTATTTTTCCTTTTTAAATGCCTCTACTTCTTTCTATTTCAAGTCATCCTACAAATCTGCTACAATAATGTTCTGCAAACAAGAATTAATTGCCCTTCCCCTATTCAAACACGATTTTGCTCTTTATTGTTTATTAGATCAAAAGCAGTAGTTGTTCTTCGAATAAAATAGTTGTTAAAAAATGCTGAGTGAATAATTTAAATCATGTATGTCACTAAAACAATACTTCCAGATTATTACTGTGGACAGAAAGGAAAGAAGGAAAGGGAAGGGAAGAAAGACAAAAAAGAAAGGAAGGGTGCTTACAATGTTCACAATGGATAATTCATTGCTTCTAATTTCCTATTGGGTCAACTCAGGAAATACTACAAGTACAGCCTGTCTCAAATGCTCAGAGGGTACCTAAAGAAAATGATGAGGGCCAAAGTAATCACAGAGAAAACTAAACACAGTTAAGCTATGGGCAAATAATTAAACTTCCACTCAGAAGTAAATGTGAAATCCTTTTGCAAGAAAATTTTCTGATTCATATCCTTCTGTAATAACATATGTGAACACTAGATGGCAGTGAACTAAAGGTTTAAATGAAAATTAAAAGATTCTTACATAAAAGCTATTTAATACAGGTAGAAAAAGTTATATTTTCTTTTATGCTTATTATTATGTTTCACTTCAAAGCATTCGGCTTTTAACAGCAATTTTCTTACCTGGGAAGAGGTCAGTGCATCTCATAAATATTTCCCAATAGATAAGTCCAAGTGCATACATATCTACTTGTTTCAAAGCTGATTCACAGTCCCTCAGGTTCACAGCTCCTTCTAGAACTTCTGGTGCCATATATCTGATTGTGCCAACCTGATAAATTAGAGTGATATTTTTTCAGAAACAGTAGCATACTCTGTTACATTAGTCATGACAATGACATGTTATTTGACTCTAAGCATGTCACTGAATCTCTGTGTACCTTATCTTTCAACTATAAAATGCTTTTCCAAAATAAATTTTGGTAAATCCATTCCACTGAATACTATTCACTTATCAAAAAAAACAAGATACACCTTTCTATGTGCATCAACATTAAAAAAATTTAAGACACGGTAAGTGAAAAAATTACAAAGCTATTATGTACACAACTTAATATTTTAAAAAACTCGTAACACATTTATGCATATATAGACATATATATGTGAATGTAGAAAAAAAGGATGGAAATGATATGCTCCACACTGTAATAGTGATTATTTTTAGAGAGCATATTTGAATTTGTGAGTTAAGAAAGAATATCTGTTTTATCTGTATTTTGAGAAACTTTCACAATGAGATTTTATTCATTTATCACTTGTTTCTTTAGAATTTAAGAAAATAAAAATTTAAATGTGCTTCTCTGATAGCTTAGAATAAAGATAAATCATAACATAGATTAGAGACCTTAGAAATCATAAAAAGTGACTATAGCTCTAGGCATTATCACTGACTCTTCATTTGAACCATGGTTTCTTACAAGCAACACTATGGACATTTGGGGCCAATTACTCTTTGTTTTGGGGGGCTGTTGAGTGCATTATAGGATGTTTAGCAGCATCCACTAGATGCCATTAGCACTCTCCTCCCCTCCCCAGTTGTGACAGCCAAAATGTCTCCAGACATTGCCAAAGGTCCCCAAGGGGCAGAAATCACCCATTGTTGAAAACTACTGATTTAAATAGAAAAGTAGCACTATTATCTTTCTGTCCTGTCAGTATACAGACTCAAGTTCCTAAAAGAGTTTACTTATATAACATGACACTTAAAACGTTGCCCATTGATCTTATGTGGTACCCAGAGAAGCCAAGATATCTTGATGCTGTGGTTTTTTAACAGGTGATCACGATGGGAGAATGACCTATAAATTCCTGAACTTAGGGATACTACAAGATGATCCCAACATTTTTCTCTAGAGTCTATGGTTTACATTCTTAGAGGTCTGTCTTGTCTAAAGTCCATCTTCAGACTACAATAAGCGGTGGGGGGGCTATAAAGAATGTTTCATAATGGCTCACACAAAGTCATGCAGTTATGACTGTGGCTCATGTGAACTCTTTGCCACAATCTGAGAAGTTAAATTACCATAACACACGCTATATCACATTTTATATTTACCTATATTTATAGACTTTGAATAAGGAAACTATGTCATCAGTAGATTGGATCCCATCTCAAACTTGTTAACTTTATTCTTCCTTCAAAAATCAGTTCTTACAAACCTCCTCTTAATTCTTATCAAAATGAGACGTAATTCATGATATTGTGAATTATTGATTACATATGTAGAACGGAATGATCAAAAGTTACCAATGTTTGCATTTGTTTGCTGTTTTTTGGTATTTAAAAAAAATTTAAAAATAAAAAAAGAATGTATGTGCTTGTACATTGTTTTATCAATAATTTTTTTAAAAATGAGATGGAATGACAGGGATTTCCAAAATGAACTGATTAACTTTACAAATTATGCAATACCATTTTATATTTTCTAATTTTGTAATTACTAATATGTTGCAATTGACAGCATATAAAGATAATATCCTGTGTGGTTAGTGGATTTTTAGATGTAATTCATTGTGTTTTCCAAAGTATTTTCTGTGATACCTTTGTATCCACTCACCTCACTTATGGCTGCATTATCTTCTTCCCCTGGCCTCACAAGTCTATTACCAGTCAGTTTCATGGACAATCCAAAGTCACTAATAACACAGGTTCCATCATTTTTCACCAGAACATTTCTGCTGTTTAAATCCCGATGGGATATTGCAGGTTTGTAATGATCTGTTTGGATAATTTCCAATATTTATTAATGCTTAAATACCACTATTAGACATGAAATGAGCATGCAAATAATAGGAGTTAACTAAATGCAGAAAATGGTGTTATTTTGTGTCCATTAAATTTCTAATATCAAAATGGGACACAGGAAACCAAAATTTTAACTCACAATCATCACTATTTTCTAGTATATCTCCACATAACTCCTGTTGAATAAATGGTTAAGTAGGCATTAAATAGTCAGCTATAAGTAAGAGCAACGTTGCTACTTCTAATTCTAACACATATCTGTTTTTTTCTCTTCATTCTAGGGTAACAAAAGGAGGCAAGAGAAGAAGGAATATTTGGTATAACCAAAAAAGTCAGCTTGTCTAAAACAAGTATTAATGAAAAACTGATGTAGCTCCAAAACTTCTATGTGTTCTATTATTTAGCCGTGTCTCTACACCCACCCTTAGTTCTTCAAATTTCACTACAAATAGTTTTATAGTGGATTGAGAGAAGAAGTGGAGAAGCTGGTGTCCTCCAGCAAGATCTAAAAACCTGTTCCGATTTTTACAGAGAAACAAAGCAGTATTACACTCAATGCATTACTTGTTTAATCTCATCACTAGACTACATGCTATTTGAAGGCAGACAGAGAATATGTTTTACAGGAATTTTAAAAGCTTGACACAGGGCGGGCCACAGTGGCTCAGCAGGCAAGAATGCTCGCCTGCCATGCCAGAGGACCCGGGTTCAATTCCCGGTGCCTGCCCATGTTTAAAAAAAAAAAAAAAAGCTTGACACAGAGTAAAGAAAAATAAATGCTTGCTGAGAGAGTAAATCTAATCTAAGCCCCTCATGAAAAACATTATTTTTTCCTACATCTATAAGGAAACCTTATATAAACCTTACACTAAAGAAAACCATAACTTTGAAAATGAAAAAAAAAATTCTGTAGCACAATTTTTGAAATTTATATAATATTTTCATATGTGTATAAAGAAATAGAGCAATCAAAACAAAGCTGATAAGCTTATTGTGTGGTTGTACTTAGGTATAAACAGACTCAGTATATAGATTTATTACTCTCATTAATGAATATTAGACTGTAATTTCAACAAGGAAACTAAAGACAGAAGTATAATGATCCTTTGATATAAAGAATAAAGTAACAGCTCATTTGGAAGAAAATACAGAAATTACCATATTTCTATATCTGAGTTAATTTCTAATTTTCTCTTCTTTCTACTTCCTGTTTCAATTTTCCAACGCTTTTACCAACTTGGCTCCTATTTAGTTCCTATAAGAATTGCCTATCATGCTCTGGATAAAACCACAACAAAAGTTTATGGGGGTATAATCTGTAGCTGATATTTAAATAGGAAAATACATGGAGACATTAGAAAATGTCTTCATACTAATACAAACTCAATATTTAAAACAAATGATCTCACACTGTAGGGAAACTAAGCTAAAGATGGGGATAAGGTACAATGAGTCAGTGAGGCAGGCAGAAGGGAAAACTGGGGAGTGCTTCCTGCTATGATTTTAGAAAGTAAAGAAAAGAGAAGGGGAGCGGGAGGGAAGAGAGAAGAAAAGAGATATGATGAGATGAGACAAGATAAGACTTAAAACACTACTCTTCCTGCTTTCACCAATGTGAAGCAGAAAAAACTTCCTTTTAAGTTGCCCTCAGTATTAATTTTCATCTGTTTTTTTTTGGGGGGGCAGCCGTGAGGGGGGAGCAGAGAAAGGACAGAACATATGATGATTATGCCCTGTGACACAGCACTTGTGCCAGTTTGAAAGGATGTATGTACCCTAGAAAAGCCATGTTTTAATCCTAATCCCATATACTAGGCAAAGCTCTTCCTGGATGAACAAATATGTCAAAGGAAAGCATGGCATAAGTATTATTTTCATTTAACTAGAACTTTATTACTTATGCTTTCCCCCCAAGCCACAGGTACTCTTTAGACTGCCATTGAACATACACAACTACAAAATTAAGATTTTCTCAGGAACATAATTATGTGAAAAATAACTTTCAAGCTCTTTCACAACTTAATTGGCTCTTAAATATTTTCAGGGGAAAGGAAGCCCAAGAATTTTGTATTCTTTTAAGAAACTGGTATATATAAATGATTTATTTAGATTTACTCTAAGTGTACAGTTGTAAGCTAATCTAAATATAAAAAACCAAAACAAAAACTCAACACTGGCAATTATTTAAAGAAAAAAAGAATCAACCAACAAAAATGTTTAAGAATATCTCCTCACAAAAAGAAGAGAATGTTATCCAACACAAAAATGAGAACTACATATTTGAAAAACACTCATTTTGCTTTGTCTTAAAATACAAATAAAAAATGGTAGAAGGAGGGATTCAAGACCATTTAGAATTGAGGCAAATCTATGTAAAAATGGAACAGAGTACAATGATTTTTATCTCATGAAGGAAATGACTGAAATGAAATTTCACAAGTCTTCATGTCTTGTGTTTGTACATTTGCGAAGGCTGCTGGAATGTAATACATCAGAGACAGATTGGCTTTTACGAAGGGGATTTATTTAGTTACAAATTTACTGTTTTGGGAAAGTACATGGTAATGTCTGCTGGCCCTCTCTCCCAGCTTCTGGGTTCAAATAGCTTTCCCCAGGGAATGTCCTTTCTGCATCTCCAAAGGTCTGGGTCTGAACAGCTCAGCTTTCTTCTCTCTCTTTTAAGCTTCCAGCTAATTAAATTCGTTACTCATTGAGGATCAGGTGCTCTCCTTAGCCAACCAGAGATGTAATCAGCTATAGATGTATTTCACATGCTGATGATTTAAATCCACAGCAATAGAACAGGACATCATCACCTGGCCTAGCTGACACGTGAACCTAACTACTACAACACATTAATGCAAAAAAATCAATGCACACATCACAAATATAAAGTTTGGATTTTTCCTCTTAGGTTTCTGATACTCTACCAAACCTCTGTTTAATGCATTTACTTCTACAAGCTTTCTCTGTTTAACAGCACATGCTATACAAGAACATATATATTGGTATTTTACTATGAGAATAATGTCTCATCTCAAACTAGTGATATGCCTTAAAACATATTCACTTATACTTATATATGTTTTATTTCCATCTTAAGAAACTGAAGACTTTTCTAGTGGGTCATTTTAAAAAGCTTTTAAAGAGTTTTTAATCAACATATTACAGAAAAAAGAATCTTGTTTTTTAAATGAAATCTTTTTAGTACTGTGGCATAATGTGCTTAATTTAACAGTTGAAGCATAAATATAGATTTACATTGCCTGTTTAATCTAATTCACAATAGGAATATGATTTTTTTAAAAAACATAGCCAACATGGGACTGTGTAGTTATGAGCAGTGAAATACTAGAAAACAGAAAATGAACAAATAAGATGATTTTTTTCTCAGTGGCCATTCATTATTTTGCTTTTAGGAACCTGGACGAAATTGTCTTCCTGGAGTTTCAAATCAAATGTTCTGGCAGTTCTAGTTGTTTCTTAGCTTCCTCAATATCACACTGAATTGCTGAAATAAATGACTAAAGAATCAAAGTTCTTTTCTGGTCTGAGGTAGCCAATGATGTCATATTAAAGATTTCCCCATAGAAGTCCTCTTTGAAGCTATGCATAATCAGAGTTTTCATGGACTTTTTTCATATTCTTGTATTATGTGTTCCATTCTATGCTCATCACCATCTTATGGACATCTTCGATTTCAACACCAGCTCAACCATAAGAAATGCCAGGGGATATATCAGCTGTCAGATTATCTACGACTTGCTCAGGGAAGTTAGCAGTGGGGATGCCTAGCTGCTTGGAACCATGACCTACAATCGTGATCGAAGTAGGGCAGGAGACTCATGATGCCACTGGCTTGCCACACAGGATCCTGCCCAGTTCACACATCAGCAGTCACCATATAGGCAGTGTCCAGAACTTCCAGGACCAACCAGAGGACATAGGAGGTAGCTCTGATGGTTGGTCCATGTGTTGTGCGCAGGATGGCTCTGATGACGTGCCACGGTTGGGTCCCTCACAGAAGTTACAGGGCGACTGGGAGGTTCTGTCTCCAACTGGGAAGCTGTGTTTCTGGTATTATTTTAATTATATATATATTTTTAAAAAAGACCTGAGAAAAAATCAGTCCCTCTATAGCTACTTACACACATACACATACACATACACACACACACACACACACACACTCACACTGCAAAGAAGCTGGAAGGATATGCAAAAAAATAGTTACAAGTAGTTTTCTGATGAGGTTTGAGTGATCTATGTATGATGTTCTTCCTTCATCAAATTTTTGATAGTAAGCTTGCACTGCTATTATTATAAGGAAAAATTCATAGGGAAAACCAATGACTCTAAATTTCAAATTAATAAATAGGTTCAATTCCTCCTTATTTCAAAGCAACGAACAGCTATATAAGCATTAAGAATATTATTCCTAGCTACCAACTTTCTACTTTAAACAGTAAAGTTACATTTGAGGACACTAGGCAGAATATTTGTTCTCTGAAAGATTACCATAAAATGCTTAAAACAGTATGGAATAGTTAAGAATTACTGATTGCATATGTAGAATGGTATGATTTCTAAATGTTGGGTTAATTTCTTTTCTTTTTTCCGTTAATTAATAAAAAAAAAACAGTATGGAATAATTGGGAATATTTTTTAAATAATTAGGTAAAACCATAAATTCAAAGAGCTACAATACTTACATTCAATAGCAGTAATATACTCAGATTAAAAAGGTAACTATTTAGTGATAACAATAGGAAATGTTTGAGAATAATAGTGGTGCTTAAATAAAACTCCTATTTAATGGCAATCATTCTTTTCAGAGTTTGCTTTAAAACCTTGCTGAATCTTGGAAAACTTGAAAAGGGGAATTAGAACGGTATTTTAAGTTCTATGCTAAGCTAGCTTTTAAAAGGAATTATTATATTTAAGAATAAAGGAGAGATTCTATAACTTGGCAGCAAGGGGACAGATAACCCAACTGAAGGATGGGCAGAGGGCATAAATGGACACTTTCCAGAAGAGGAGGCAGAAATGGCTAAGAGACATATGGGAAGTTCTCGGCTTCACGGGCTATTATTAGGAAGATGCAGAACAGAACCCAACAGGGTGTCATATTCCCTGTTTTCAATTTTTTCGGGTATATACCTAGAAGTGAGATTATCAAGTCATATAGTAATTCTATACCTCACAATTTGAGAAGCCACCACCAACAATGAACAAGTATTCCTAGATTTCTATATCCTTCAAACACCTATTTTCTTTTTTTTTTTTTTCATTTTGTCTTGTTTTTTGACATTCTAATGGGTGTGAAATGGTATCTCGTTTTGGTTTTGATTTGCGTTTCCCTGGTGGCTAGCGATGTTGAGTGTCTTTTCATGTGTTCATTGGCCATTTGTTTATCTTCTCTGGAGGAATGTCTATTCAGGTTTTGCTCATTTTTTTTAGTTGGGTTATTTGTTTTTTTGTTGTTGACGTTTAAGATAGCTTCATATATTTTGGATATTAAACCCTTATGAGATTTTAAAAAAAGAAGAAGAAGAAAGGGCCATAGTCCAAAAGGTTAATATGCTGAAGCTTATTAAAGAGATCCCTGACCAACTATGAAAAAAAATGTATTAAAGCTTAAAAACACAGAATTTAAAATAAGGAACATACTACAGAAGTCTGTGACACAGGCAAAGACAAGACTCCCCACCATCTGTTCTCCCCTTCCTACTTAGTAATATAACCTAATTTTATTTGAGGCAGGAATACACCAGCTAAAAAACTATATCTTATTCTCAATTACAGCTAATATAGCAGTGTAACTAAGTTCTGGAAAATAAAACATAAGCATAAAAGTGGGATTTTTGTAGAAGGGAGCAAACAATTTCTTTTACCACCCTTGCCTTCTCCCTGCTGACTAGAAAACAGCATGGTGGACAAAATGAGGTGATCTTGAAAATGAAAGCCATTTTAAAGAATAGTAGAGAAGAAATATAGGGGCCTGAAACCCTGATAACAACTATAGTGCCACCAAACCAACCCTAGACTGACTACGTCTAAAGTCATACATGAGAAAGAAAACCGTTTCTTTCTTATTGAAGTCACTATTATCACCCCCAACCCCAAAAGATTTGGCCAGACCTAATTTTAGCTCATAGAAGCAATGATTTATAAAAAGATACATTTGGGTTTTATACACTGAAGACCAACCCATAGAATAAGGATTCATGTGATATTAAAACTAAGGAAGTGATAATGTTTTACAGTTTATTTAAATAAACACAATGAATTCAGGGAAGATAAAACATAGCCTAGCTCAGAGGTTCTTAACTTAAGGTCCAGAGATGAATCCCCTAGAATCATAAAAAGCATCATTTTCTATGCATTCTAAATTTATGTATATAAACCTAGGAAGAGAGTTCAGACCTTTAATCAGATTCTCAAAGGGATCCATGATCCTTTGAATCTTGAAGTTCTTTTTCTTTCTTTTTCATTTCAAATACATTTCCTCATGCCATATCTTTCAAAAAAGCTGTCTAATAATAAATCTGCTGTAATATAAAATATCCATCTACTTTGAAGATATGATTAAAAATTCCCTTTGTGAATTCTGAATGCATAAGTGTGCCATTCCTCTTTCATTCATTGTCTTACCTCCTCGTGGTAATTCTGTGTGAAGATAGGCTAATCCTCTGGTTACAGAATGAGCCAGACGGCAAGAGCTCACCCAGTCACTTGTATGGAGACTCAAATACTTGCAAAGAGATCCCTATATAGAGGAAACAGTACCAAAAAGAAAGTAGAATTCATTTACTTTAACATGATCTAAATGAATTATGACATTTCAGAATGTTGAAAAAGTAAGACGCTTTATGAATGAAGATATGAAGAAGAGGATGGAAGGGAAAGGAGAATTTAAGCTTTATCAATTTTTAAGTCTCTGATATTAGAAATTATGAATGTTTATTTTTTCAAAAAGTTTCTTTAATCTATCAAAATAAGACAGAAAAATAACTATTTTAAATTTTTGTTTAATTATACTGCTTCTTTTACCAGTAAAATACAAGTACTGTATACTTTACAAGTAACAAAGAAAAGGTTTTTGTGCTACTCAAACTGTGCATCTACAACTGATAATTATCAGTCTGTAATAGGAAGAAAAGGAGTTATACCTGAAAGCAGAATGAATGTCAACGAAAGCACTACTCCCTTAATTGAGAAAGTCTTGCTAACAAAAAAAAAAAGAGAGAGAGAACAAGCTGAACTAAACAGTATAATTAATGATGTAACTGATTCACATACTGGCATGAGATCCTTAGCTCACTCCAGACCATTAATAACCAATACCACTCTATGTTACAGTGGTCCTCCACTATATATTCATTGATTGACAGATAATGTCAGTTCACTTTTTAATAACTTACATTGGGATAATACTCCATAACAAGCAAATACTCCATGCGTCCGTCTGCAGTGACTCTCTCATCCCCAACTATAAAGCGAGCAATGTTGTCATGTTCCATCAAAGGCACTCTGTAAATGTTCTTCTCGTTGATAAAATTCTGACGGTTTGCAAAGGAAAACACTTTCACAGCCACTGGACGCTCATCTAATGAACCTTTATATACTGCTCCATATCGACCCCGGCCAATCAGCTGTAAATTTTTAAAGCAGGGTATTAATTCATATAACAATTACAACAATTGAGCTTAAAAATTATAATGTATGAACCCACATGGTATGCCACAGCCTTCTATTGCTTACAGTTTAAATTACTCCATTATCAAGAAACCCATAAAATCCACTTCTGGTATGACTGAGGAGGCTCCAGCAAACCCAGTCCTACTACAGATAATAATTACAGATTCTGAACAAAATGAAGAAAAAAAAAGATTCAAAGGCACTGGAGAATGAACAAAAAGCAGACTAATTTTGAGGGGAGCTAAACTGTAAAAGAAGGGAATGGCTTGGAGAGAGTCACCCCGTTTTATGGCTTTTAGCTTGAGGGCAGCTTTTAATCAGCATTGTGTGGAGAGCTAAAATTTAAGAGAAAATCCATAGTCTTCCTAGCCTAAGGAACAAGATGACAAAATTCAGGGCAAGGACAGCTCCTAGAAAGTGAGGGGAGAATCCCAGAAAGGAGGGAATCAAAGAAGGGGAAATCCAATGAATACATGAGACAGTCTCTAGTTAAAGACAAAATAACAACTGAATTTGAGCTTCTGCCCAAGAGATAAGTTTGCAATTTTGTGTCCAAAGAAGTTAACTGCCTACTAACACAAACAAAAATTAACATACTGAGGAACATAATAGAATTCAGGGTCTCCACAACATAATATTCACAATGTTCCTGATACATTCCAACATAACTCAGGACACTAAGAACAAGCAAAATCTAACCCATTCTCTTTATTTTTGGCTTCTGGGGATTCCTCTCACTTTTTAATTGAAACTAGTTAGGGATTTACCAGAATTCATTTAAGGATGTTTGTTACATTTGATTCATTATTTCTAGGTTAGTTAAAATTTAACATACTGACACATCTCTTTAGAAATGTGTTGTATACAACCTTTAGAGACATGGCACTGATACACACTTAAATCAGCAATGTTTGGGAATGTTTCTTTTATTCAATCCTGATAAAATCCTGTTGTTTTAATTAGTATTTATACCAATCTACTAAATCAGATATCTCATTGTACATTATTTGCTACACTTAATTCTTTTGTGACTTGGAAGCTCATTTCTTTTGTCTGTCTTTAAAGGCTTATCTTGATTTATACCAGCTGTTTATTATTTTCTTATGTATGAAAATATTTTTTCACATTTGGCTTTTAAAAAAATTTTATATTAGGGCGGGCCGCGGTGGCTCAGCGGGCAAGAGTGCTTGCCTGCCATGCCGGAGGACCTCGGTTCGATTCCCGGCCTCAGCCCATGTAAAAAACAAACAAACAAGCAAAATATAATAAAACAAGAAAATGTTTAAAGATGTTTCCCTTTCTTCCTCCCTTCCTTCCTTCCATCCTTCCTTCCTTCTCTGTCTTTCCTTCCCTTCCTCCCTCTCAAAAAAAAAAAAAAAAAAAAAATTTTATATTAATAAAACCAATCAACGTACAACACAAACATTCTTTTTTTCTGTTTTGCTTATCTTTATTTGAAAGTTCTTATTAAAATAAGCATTTATTACCAGTTTTTTTCTTTCTTTCTTTCTTTTTTTTTTTTTGCATGGGCAGGCACTGGGAAATGAACCCGGGTCTCTGGCAGGGCAGGCAAGAACTCTGCCACTGAGCCACCATTGCCCGCCCCCCTAAGCATCATCCCCCATTATTTATTTTTTAGTCCATATGTTTTACTCGTCTGTTGGTAAGGTAGATAAAAGGAGCATCAGACACAAGGTTTTCATAATCACAGTCACACTGTGAAAGCTATATCATTATACAATCATCTACAAGAAACATGGCTACTGGAACACAGCTCTACATTTTCAGGCAGTTCCCTCCAGCCTCTCCATTACATCTTGACTAACAAGGTGATATCTATTTAATGCGTAAGAATAACCTCCAGGATAACCTCTCGAATCTGTATGGAATCTCTCAGCCATTGACACTCTATTTTGTCTCATTTCACTCTTCCCCCTTTTGGTAGAGAAGGTTTTCTCAATTCCTTGATGCTGAGTCTCAGCTCATTCTACGATTTCTGTCCCACGTTGCCAGAAAGGTCCACACCCCTGGGAGTCATGTCCCATGTAGACATGGAGAGGGTAGTGAGTGCTTGTTAACACGAACATTCTTAAAGTATGAACATTTCATACTTGGTGTGCAATCAATGGCTCACAATATCATCACATAGTTGCATATTCATCACCATGATCATTTCTCAGAACACTTACATCACTCCACAAAAAAGAAATAAAAAGAAAAAAGAAAAAATAATACATACCATACCCCTTACTCCTCCTTCTCATTGACCACTAGTATTTCCCTCTACCCGATTTATTTTAACATTTGTTCCCTCTATTATTTATTTATTTTTAACCCGTATTTTTTACTCATCTGTCCATACCATAGATAAAAGGAGCATCAGAACAAGGTTCTCACAATCACACAGTCATTTTGCAAAAGCTGTATCACTATACAATCATCTTAAAGAAACATGGCTACTGAAACACAGCTTTACAGTTTCAGGCACTTCCCTCTAGCCTCTCTAATACATCTTAAACGAAATAGGGGTTATCTATATACTGTGTAAGAATAACCTGAGGATAACCTCTCAACTGTATTTGAAATCTCTTAGCCACTGAAACTTTATTTTGTCTCATTTCTCTCATCCCCCTTTCAGCTGAGAAGGTTTTCTCAATCCCTCGATACTGAGTCCCAGCTCACTCTGGGATTTCTGTCCCACGTTGCCAGGAAGGTATATACCCCTGGGAGTCATGTCCCATGTAGAGAGGGGGAGGGCGGTGACTTGGCTTGCTGTGTTGGCTGAGAGATAGGTCACATCTGAGCAACAAAAGAGGTTCTCTGGGGGTGACTCTTAGGCTTAGCCTACCCTTTGCAGGGATAAGTTTCATATGAACAAACACCAGGATTGAGGGTTTAGCCTATTGATCTTGTTGTCCTCACTGCTTGAGAGAATATCAGACCTTCTACAAATGGGGAAGTTGAATTTTCTTACCGATTTTCTCAGAACCAATGTCTGGTTTTGTTGACTTTCTTGATTATTTTCATGTTCTCAATTTCATTTATTTCTGCTCTAATCTTCATTATTTCTTTCCTTTTGCTTGCTTTGGGATTAGTTTGCTGTTCTTTTCCTAGTTCTTTCAAGTGAACAGGATTTTTACTCCTTCTTTTCTGATACAGGCATTTAGGGTAATAAATTTCCCTCTTAGCTCTGTCTGTGCTGCATCCCATAAATTTTGATATGCTGTGTTTTCATTTTCATTTGCCTTGAGATATTTACTGATTTCCTTCGTAACTTCTTCCTTGACCCACTGGTTGTTTAAGAGTGTGTTGTTGAGCCTCCACACATTTGTGAATTTTCTGGCATTCTGCTTATTATTGATTTCCAACTTCATTCCTTCACAATCTGAGAAAGTGTTTTGCATGATTTCAATATTTTCAAATTTATTGAGACTTCAGTTGTGATCCAGCGTATGGTCTATCCTTGAGAATGATTCATAAGCACTTGAGAAAAAGATGTATCCTGCTGTTGTGGGGTATAATGTTCTATAAATGTCTGTTAAGTCTAGTTAGTTTATTGTATTATTTAAATTCTCTGTTTCTTTATTGATTCTCTATCTAGATGTTCTGTCCATTGATGAGAGTGGAGAATTGAAGTCTCCAACTATTATGGTAGATGTGTCTATTTCTCTTTTCAGTGTTTGCCTCATGTATTTTGGAACACTCTGGCTCGGTGCATAAATATTTATGCTTGTTATGTCTTCTTGTTGAATTGTTCCTTTATTTAATACATGGTGTCCTTCTTTGTCTTTTAATTGTTTTACATTTGAAGTCTAATTTTTTGGATATTAGTATAGCTACTCCGGCTCTTTTCTGATTGTTATTTGCATAAAATATCTTTTCCCAAACTTTCACTTTCAACCTATATTTATTCTTGGGTCGAAAATGTGTCTCCTATGGACAGTATATAGATAGGTCCTGCTTTTTAATCCATTTTGCCAGTCTACGTCTTTTGTTAGGGAATTTAATCCATTAACATTTAGTGCTATTACTGTACGGGCAATACTTTCTTCCATCATTTTGCCTTTTGGATTTTATATGTCACAACTAATTTTTCTTCTTTTTATACCCTTACTGATAGTCTTTATTCCTACACTCTTCTCCACACCTCTCTCTCCTGTCTTTTCCTATCTGTCTCTAGTGCTCCCTTTAGTATTTCTTGGAGAGATGGTCTCTTGGTCACAAATTCTCTCCGTGATTTTTTTGTCTGAAAATGCTTTAATTTTCCCCCTCATTTTTGAAGAACAATTTTACTGGATATAGAATTCTTGGTTGGCAGTTTTTCTCTTTTAGTATCTTAAATATATCATACCACTGTCTTCTCATCTGTTGAGAAAGACATGCAGTCTTACTGAGCTTCCCTTGTATGTGATGGATTACTTTTCTCTTGCTGCTTCCAAAATTCTCTTTGATATCTGACATTCTGACAAGTAAGTGTCTTGGAGTACATCTATTTGGATCTGTTCTGTTTGGGATACACCGCACTTCTTGGATCTGTAATTTTAAGTCTTTCATGAGAGTTGGGAACTTTTCAGTGATCATTTTCTCCATTAGTTTTTCTCCTCCTTTTCCCTTCTCTTCTCCTTCTGACACCCACAACACATATATATCTGCACCTCATGTTGTCATTCAATTTCCCGAGTCCCTGGTCAAATTTTTCCATTCTTTTCCCTATATTTTATTTTGCTTGTTGGATTTCAGATGTCTCATCTTCCAATTCACTAATCCTATCTTCTGCCTCTTGAAATCTGACATTGTAGGTTTCCATTGTCTTTTTCTGCTCTTCTACTGTGCCTGTCATTCCCATAAGTTCTGTGATTTGTTTTTTCAGACTTTTGATTTCTTCTTTTTGTTCATCCCATGACTTCTTTATATCCTCCCCCAATTCATTGATTTGATTTTTGATGAGGTTTTCCATGTCTGTTTGAACATTCTGTATTAATTGTTCCAACTCCTGGGTGCCATTTGAATTTTTGGTTTGTTCCTTTGACTGGGCCATACCTTCAATATTCCTAGTATGAGTCATTACTTTTTGCTGGCATCTAGGCATTTAATTACCTTAATTAGTTTATTCTGGAGATTATTTTCACTTTTTTTACCTAGGATTTTCTTGCTGGATGACTTTGCCGTCTATTTGTTTTTTGACTTTCATTTCAGCTAATTCTAGACCCCTAGTTTAGGTTTTGTTTAACAGATCAGAATTTTCCAGTTCTTGTTTTCTTGTTTCTTGCCCTGCCTGTATGGTACCTTTTTTCACCCCTTAGGAGGGTCTACTTTGGTATTATAGATGCCAGTCATTACCCCAGACCTATCAGGAGGAAAGTGTCACCTGTGTCAGTTTTCCCTGAGGGTGAAAACCAGCAGGCTGAAAGACTTTTCTATGAAGCCTCTAGACTCTGTGCTTTTTCTATCATGCCCAGTATGTGGCGCTTTGTCTGCCTGTGAGTCCCACCAGCATAAGGTGATGTGGTACCTTTAATTTCAGTCAACTCTCCCTGCTGGGGATGTGGGTGAGACAGAGGAGAGATTGTAGGTTGGTTTTAATCGCTTCAGTTTCCCAGACCCTTGCATCTGAATTCCTTGAGGGAGGAATTCCACCTAAAGTGGGCCCCACCCCTCTCCTGAGGAAGGCACAGCCTCCAGATGAACTCTCAGACAAGTTTAATTCCGTCCTTGCCTGGGACAGTTGGAGCCTGAGAAGTCTTGGAGTTGTATCCAAAGAGTAGTCAAGCCATAGAAACACAGCCACAAAAAAAGAAAAGGAAAAAATAAAAACTCCTTTTCAGATCAGGACCCCAGTTCTTCGGGTTTGTCAATCAAGAACTTAAGGTAGTATATTGCTCTGTGTATCTCCAGGTCCTATGTGCCCCCTCCTTTCTTTCAGGGCCCAGATCCTTCCAATTATTTTGTGCTGTCTGATCCAAAAAAACCCTGTTTTTGGTTTTTTTTTTTTTTTCTGTCAGCCTTGCCCCATCTGTGCCGGGGCAAAAACCATCAACCTCAGCTTTTAATCAGGGTTTAGTTGAACAGGGGTCCTATTTTCAGTAGTTAGAATTTGTTAATTAATTCCACCGGTTTGAGCCTGGTTGCTCAGCCCCCTGCTGCTAGTAAAGTCTCTTTTCTTTTCCCCTCTGGGAACCAGCCTGTGCGCCAACCACTGCAGGTTGGGGGCCTCACGGTTCTTGGTGGGATCACAGCTGGTCTAGCTTGTTCAGACTGGTGTACGTTGTGTGTCCAGTCACTGATGTGGCCCCAGCAGTTGTTCTGTACTGTTTCTGGTTATTTTCTAATTGCTCTGGAGTACAAAGTAAATCCCACACCTCAATTAGCTGCCATCTTGGCTCCTTCTCCATATTTAGCTTTCAACTTTATATATTTTTCCCATAAAAAAAGGCTTTAAAAATGTTTTATATAGTCAAATCTATTATATCTATTAGCTAAGGATATGATTTGGGGATCACAGTTATAAAGTTCTTCCTAATAAAGACAATAAAAATACTCACTATGATGAGGACTTTTTAAATTGTTTCTGAGATCCTAACAAATTAAAAATAACTTCTATAGAATATGCAATATTCATATGTACCTATAAAATATGTAACATATACATAGCCAAGGAATATTTTACATCTACTATGATTTCTTGTCTCGCACACACATCTCAAAATTTAACATGTGCATTTTCTTCCATACTGTTTCAAGTTATTCAAAAGTTGCTTCCTCATAGAGACCTTTTCTAACAATTCTTTCTATAACAACCCCTTCCTATCACTTTCTTATCTCCTTACCACTTTATTTTTCTTCATAGTACTTTCTAGTATTCAAATTGATTTTATACATTCATTTGTTTACCTGTTTATAGAATCGCCTCTACTGGATTGTAAGCCCCAAAAGCGCTATCTGTATTGTTCATCTATGTTCCCAGGGCCTAGAATAGGACTTGATAGAAAATCGACATTCAGTAAATGCTGTTTGAATGAATGAGTGAATTAGCTAGTGAATGAGGTCACTGTCTTAGGTGTATTATGAGAGAAAAAAACATAGTTCATAATAAACTAGTAGCCTTACCTCCAACAGTTTCAGATTATCTAGATCAAGAGAGGGCTCTGAGGCTGCTGCCTCCATCATGTTCATACTGTGAAGACCTTGTTTATGGTCTCCTGTAGGAAGAGGAATCAGAAGTTTCTTAAAATGAAGATCTTTATTACTCATTTGTTATATTACAATTTAGAATTGTAATATATAGAAGAGTTGGCAGCAAAATTTATCCTTAATGTTAATGGAAATCAAACTATTTATTAGATTAAGAATCATCTACAAATGAAGATAAATGATGAATAGCTTAAATAACTTAAAAGCTGAATTCTGTAAAATGGTTCCAGCAATAGACCTAGAAGTTTAAAATTCTAAGAAATAATGTAAGAGCTTCAAAGATTATTTTTAAAGATATTCAAATGAATGAATAGGTTCTGATTTCTTAAAATACCTATCAGACCTAAAGTTTATTACAACTGACTGGACATGTGATGATGTTGAAAAATTACTGTTATTTTCTTAAGATGTAAAAATTGAATTGTGGTTATATATATTTTTAAGTCTTTATATTTGAGAGAAAAAGTGTTTCTAGATACATAATATCTATGATTTGCTTCAAAATAATCCAGCAGCATGGAAAGGAAGAGTGAGTGGGAAATATAGATGAAACAATATTGTTCATATGTGATAACTGCTGAAGCTGAGTAGTAGGTATTTTGTGTATGTTTGAATTTTTGTAAAAATTGAAAAAAATGGTTTTTTAGAGAGAAGGATGGAGCTACTATAGCACAGAAATTTTAAAAAGGAAAAAATAAACATGCTAAATAAACAATAGGACAAAAAGTGATATTTTTACCTGTCAGCATCCTGTATCCGAAGCATAAGGCAACTATCAAAACAGCTAATACAGAAACTGATGCCAAAGCAATGATTATTGTCTCATCTCGGTTAAATGAATGAGGTGGACCTGAAAAAAAAAATAGTCTACTTTTTTTTTTTGTATTTTGTTAAACACTGATAGACTGCCCTTCAGAAAAGCTGTATCAATATATAGTTGAATCAGCAAGGTTTTTGCATTAAAGGAAATGAAAGAAACATTAATAGTAGCCTTACCTCCAACAGTTTCGGATTATCTAGATCAAGAGAGGGCTCTGATGCTGCTGCCTCCATCAATTTGTGATCATTTGTGATCATTGCAAATAGTATATATTTTAAATCATACAAATTATCCTATACATATCGGGGATATCGAAATACCTATTTTAATAATTAGCATTTGGGGACACTAATTATTGAAACATCATGTATATTAAGAAACAGCATAGGCAGAAGAGTATAATGCTTACTCCTATCTGGGTTGAAATGCTGGCTCTACACTACTTGCTCAGTGGCCTTGTGCAAATTACTTGACTTTTCTGAGCTTCATTTCTTTGTCTATAAAAATAATACTCCCTATCTCACAAATGTGCTATGAGGCTTAAATCGGAAAATATCTGTAAAGTTTGCGGTAGTGTCTGTTAACATGGCTCTTATGCAATATATGATAGTTACGTTTAACAAAATGGATAGTATTATTAATGAAAAAAGATTGGTTTTTCATTAAATATGAAAAGTTAACTATTTAAATCCAGTTAAATATGAATGTGACTTGAATCTCATTCTTCCACTTACTATAATACCTTGGAAAAATTTCCTCACCTCTCTGAGCCAAATTTTTCAAAATGGGAACACATATTAAATTGCAAGGCTATTATGACCACGTAAATTATTTTATGTGTTAATTTCATTTTGTGAGTCAGATCATGTCTAGAGCAATGCCCTTTAGAATGATGTCCATAAACTAAAGCACATCCAGGACAGTGACAGCATAAGAACTCTGAAATGTGATGCACAGAAAGTATTGAAGAGAAAACTTGGGAGGGTAAGATAGCAGTCCTCATGTGGAAAAATGGACTTATTTTGAACAGCTGGAGACAATAACCAGATCTAATTAACATGTTCAAGGACAGCAGTCTTCAGCTCAGTATACAGAAGAACTAACTGCTTACAAAGAGAGCCGTCTAAAATGGAATGAGTTAACATATAAAGTAATTGTTGATTATTTTTTTTGTGGAATGAATTCAGGCAGTATTTGGTAATAGTGACCAGATGCAGAGCCTGACAACTGCTAATCCTTATATAATCATTGTTTACATTCACTCAAAATAAGCATACCTATTTTAAAGCCTTTATACTTGGAACATCGTAATTGTGTGTTGATTTAAACTAGACGTCTATATAGCAAAGAATCCCTCTGAAGGACATTTCTGCTCTACATAAGTGGCTTTGCCTCAAATTAGGCACAATTGCATATTAAAAAGTAAAAAACAATATATCTATATAAATACACTTGTACATATACACTTGTTTACAAATAAACACTGTAATACAATTTTTTTTGGTATGCTGTATAGTGGGAATCACATTTCATTCTTTTTACATGTGACTATCCTATTATTACAGCACCATTTCTTGATTTTTTTGGGGGGTGGGAGGGAGTACATGGGCTGGGAATTGAAGCCAGGTCTCCCACATGGACTCCTTTGGAAAAACTCCCCACTCCGTAATATACATTTAATTGGCAGGAAATTTGTTGATTATTAATGGATTTTATTATACTAATAATAGTATCTACTTTTAAACTTTAAGGGTAAATTATAGGAAGAAAAGCTGCATATAAAAACTCATTTTACCAAAAGAGCAGGCCATGGTGGTCAGCAGACAGAGTTTTCGCCTGCCACACCGGAAACCCAGTTCAATTCCTGGTGCCTGCCCATGCAAAAAAGGAAAAAAAAAAAAAGAAAAGAAAAGAAACATCTTAGGAGGGCCACTGTGGCTCAGCAGGTGTAGTTCTCATCTGCCATGCTGGAGACCCAGGTTTGATTACCAGTGCCTGCCCATGTAAAACAAAACAAAAAAATCTCTTACCAAAATAAGATACTGTTCCATGCAAAATAGGATGGTTATAATAAATAAACAGAAAATAACAAGTGTTGACAAGGGTATTGAGAAATCAGAACTCTTGTATATTGCTGGTAAGAATGCAAAATGGTACAGCAACAGTGAAAAACAGTTTGGCAGTTCCTCATAAGCTTAGATTTATCAAATGACCCAGAAACTCCACTTCTAGATATACAGTATCAAAAAACCAAAAGCAGGTGTTCAAGCAAAAATTTGTACATAAAAGTTCATAGCACAACCTGGCAGCTGGATCCTCATGAAATTGTGGAAAGACTCCAAACTCCAACTGGACTGGGAAGGATGTTGACAACAGAAATGGTCATCTGGATGGCAGAGAAGTCTGGGCTCACTACACCCAAGTGAAAGGACAAATACCTAAGCTGGACAATAAGTACCCAACAACACAGTCTGATTCCTGAGAAATAACTGCAACTTCGGACCCTTTAAAACCACATTAAAGAGACAATGGTTGGGAGGGTAAAAGGGACTTCGGATTTAGAGTTTGGATTCTGTACTTTAATCTAACATAGTTAATAGTGACCCTGGCCAAAGAAAAGTTTTACCCAAGGAAGACAGATGAGGGATCTGGGGCCCAATTTAAAAATGAGAATAATTATACTGCTCATAATATTCCAAATTGGGGACACAAAAAGCCCTGTCAAATGGATAATGAATGTAACTGAAGGTTTAAAGCCCCAAACTGTACAGTTTGATGAAAGGTAAACTCAGCAAAGTTATCAAGATGGAGGTGTAACAAAAGAGTTTAGGCAAAGGCTTTATTTCAGGGAAAAACAAAACTACCTCTGCAGCATTTCAAGCGAAAGAGAAAAACAGTTGCCCCGAGGTGGCGGGGGTGGTGGTGAGAGGGTTTTTACTGATTAGGGTTAAGGAGTTAGGGGGCAAGGTTTAGGCAAGCCCCTATTAGCTAGTTTTCAGAAATAGGGGGCTAAGTTTGGAGTTGGCAGCTTTCCATCGGTAAAGTTGAAAATTTAAACATTGCCTTAGGCATGCAGGGTTATAAATGCTGGAGGGCATATAATAAATAGGAGGAGTTTACACAAGAATGCATTTGCTGGAGAGTGGAGGCTGAATAATGAGAAGTTACTGCAAGGAAGCAGCTGATGGAGGGTAGAGATGCTGGGCTGAGGCAGTCTGGGGTAAAAGAGGTTTTCTGAAATATTTGCCAGGGGTAGGTTACAGCCTGGAGGGAAGGAGTCCTGTCCTCCAGGACTAACATTTGATGCCTAGCAAAAAGCAGATTGCGGAGACTTAACAAATCAATGGCAACTGTGGGAAAAACAAATACTTGTGTCCAGAACCAGTACGGGGGTGTTACAGTCAAGTCTCTCCTTGTCCCTGCTGGGATGGTATATGATGGACTGTTCAATTTCAAGGATGAACTGTGGACATGGAATTAACTTCACAGACCTGAAGGTAGTGTAAGCTGGTGGTGATAACCATCAAGAAAGCAGACAAACATCCAGCAGGGGATGGCAACCTAGATGCAGTAATAGTTGATAGAATATATAGGATGGGGGCAGACCTCACTGGAAAAGACCCTTTAGGAAGGTTCAGGATACCAGTCCTGTCCCCAACACCAATAACACCCTCTCTAGTTAACTCTTCTATAGCCCCAATACAGAATAATCCCAAAGCTGTTAGGGTGGACAGAACAGAAAATCTGGAGCAAATCATAAGGGTATGGAGAGGGTGCAGAAATACAAATGCCTGGGTGGATTGGATCAAATATACAGTCCAGAGTTCAAACAAAAGCAACTGTTATGCTTGCACAACAGGGTGACCCACTATTCTTGCCATGCCCTTTCCAATGGGTATGGAGGAACATGATAAGGAATTCAAGGGCTTAGTACTTCTTTTTCAGAATACTACTCCTGGTGACAATGACAGTATGTTGTCCTCTCTTTTCCCTCCAGTCAGGGGTGGAAAAGTCAAGGCCATACCGGCTTCTTGCCTCAATTCAGAAAACCCCTCTGCCTGTCCCTCTAGATAGGAAGAAGATCCCAAGACCTTGGGATCATGGTCTTGTATACCCAAGCACGGGATGTGACTGAGGATAGTACTGGCAGTTTCTCCAGTTTAATCACACCTTTGGTGGTATTGTGGAAAGGGCATCCTCTGACCAGTTTTACCCAAGAAATGGAAAGGAACCTGTGCTTTGGTCCAATTGGCCATTCCATTCACTTTGACATTTAGAAAGGAGGAGGACCGAGTTTATATAGGGGTGTTAAGGGAAATTCCAGGTGAGTTAAAGGCTAGAAATTAAGTAGCTGTAGGATTTAAGTCATCCTTAATTCTGGTGGATCACCATTAACAAAAATGTGGATTGGCTAAATCAGATCAGTTACACCAAGGATGCAGTTGAGTGAAGAGGAGAAGAACTGGATGCTACCAGCTGAGTGACTGGAGAATAGGATGACCCTAGACATGATGTGAGCCAAAAAATGGAGGCGTTAGCATTATGGTCAGGGATAGCTGTTATACATTTATTTATTCCCAGTAATACAGTCCCAAATGGAACTATCACCAAAGCTTTTCAAGGTCTGAGGGCCTTATCTGAAGAACTGGTGACAAATTTGCAAGGAAATAAACAGACTGAAAGGGATAGGATAGGAAAAGATGTTCCATGCAAAACAAAGCAGGGGTAGCTATACTAATATCAGACAAAATAGACTTTAAATCTAAAGACATTATAAGAGACAAAGAAGGACGCTATATAGTAATAAAAAGGACAAATTACCAAGAAGAAATAACAATCAAATGTTTATGCTTCCAATCAAGGAGTTCCAAAGTACATGAGACAAACACTGGCAAAGGAGTGTTTGAAAGGAGCAATAGACGTTTCAATAACAATAGCAGGAGACTTCAATACACCACTCTCCTCTATACACAGAACAACCAGAGGCTGAATAAAGAAATAGATAATTTAAACAATCTGATAAATGAATTAGACCTAATGGACATATATAGAACACAAAACACTAGGATATATATTTTTCTCTAGTTCTCGTGGAACATTCTCCAGGATAGATTATATGCCGGGGCACAAATAGGTCTTTATAAATTTAAAAACGCTGAATTATTCAAAGCACTTTCTCTGATCACAAACGAATGAAGCTGGAAATCAATAACCACCAAAGAATGGTAACTTTCGCAGATGTATGGAGATTAAATAATACACTCGTAAACAACATGTGGGTCAAAGAAGAAGTTGCTAAAGAAATCAGTAGCTATCTACAGACAAATGAAAACGAGAATATAACATATCAGAACTTATGGGATGTGGCAAAGACTGCGCTGAAAGGGAAATTTATTGCCCTAAATACCTATATTAAAAAAGAAGAGAGAGCAAAACTCAAGGACTTAACTGATAGAGGAACTTGAGAAAGAACAGTAGACTAACTCCAAAGCAAACAGAAGAAGAGAAATAATAAAGATTAAAGCAGAGTTAAATGAATGCGAGAACGAAAGAATCAATAAAACCAAAAGTTGGTTCTTTGAGAAATCAATAAAATCGATGGACCACTAGCAAAACTGACAAAGAAAGTAAGATAAAGCATGCAAATAAACAAAATCAGAAATGAGAGGCATTTCTGAAGACATTAAAAAAAAAACATGAGGATACTATGAACAACTATATGCCAACAAGCTAGACAATTTGGAAGAAATGGACAAATTCCTGAAAAAACACATGAGCAAGCTACACTGATTCAAGAAGAAACAGAAGATCTCAACAAACCAATCACAAATAAAGAGTGTCAATCGGTCATCAAAAATATTCCTACAAAGAAAAGCTCAGGGCCAGATGGCTTCACAGACGGAATTTTATCAAATATTCCAAAAAGAACACAGCTCCAGCTCAAACTTTTCCAAAAAACTGAAGAAATAAGAACACTATCTAACTCATTTTAAATAAGCTAACATCACTTTAGTACCAAAACTGGGTAAAGATGCTGTAAGAAAGGAAAACAATAGGCTGATCTTCCTAATGAATACAGATGCAAAAATTCTCAACAAAATACTAGCAAATGAAATCCAACAACACAATAAAAGAATTATACACCACGACCAAGTGGGGTTTATACCAGGAATGCAAGGATGGTTCAACACGAGAAAATCAATTAATGTAATACAACACATTAACAAAATGAAAGGGAAAAATCACATGATCACCTTGACTGATGCTGAAAAAAAGCATTCAACAAACTTCAACACCTTTTTTTTTTTTTTAATAAAAAAACTTCAAAAGGCAGGAATCAAAGGTAACTTCCACAATATGATAAAGAGCATATGTGAAAAACCCACAGTCAGTATTGTACTCAATGGTGAGAGACTGAAAGCTTTCTCTCTAAGTTAAGGAACAAAACAAGGATGCCTTCTCTTAGGTCTATAATTCCACATTGTTCTAGAAGTTCTAGCTAGAGCAATCAGGCAGGACAAAGAACTAAAAAGCATCCAAATTGGAAAGGAAGAAGTAAAACTTTCATTATTTGCAGATGACATGATACCATGCTTGGAAAATCTTGAGACGTCTACAATAAAGTTACTTGAGCTAATAAACAAATTCAGTAAGGTGGCAGGATATAAAATTAATGTGCAAAAATCAGCAACATTTCTATACACAAGCAATGACCTAACCGAGGAATCAGTTAAGGAAAAAATTCCATTCAAAATAGCAACTAAAAGAATCAAGTACCTAGGAATGAACTTAATTAGGGACATAAAGGACTTTTTTACACAGAAAACTATGTAATACTGCTAAAAAAAATCAAAGAAGATCTAAACAGGTGAAAAGACATTCCCTGCTCATGGATAAGAAGGTTAAATGTAGTTAGGTTGTCAGTTCTACCCAAATTGATCTACAGATTCAACGCAGTACCAATCAAAATTCCAACAATCTACTTTGAATACTTGGAAAAACTAGTTACCAAATTCATCTAGAAGGGAAAGAGACCCCAAATAGCTAAAAGCATCCTATAAAAGAAGAACAAAGTGGGTGAATTAACACTTCCTGATTTTAAAACTTATTATAAAGCCACAGTGGTCAAAACAACATGGTACCGGCACAAAGACAGAACAGAATCTGGCAAAATGGAATCAGATTGAGAGCACAGAAACAGACTATCAAATCTATGGTCAACTGATCTTTGACAAGGCCCCCAAATCCACTGAACTGGGACAAAATAGTCTTTTCAATAAATGGGCATGGGAGAACTGGATATCAATAGCCAAAAGAATGAAAGAGAACCCTTACCTTACACCTCATACAAAAATTAATTCAAACTGGATCAAACACCTAAATATAAGAACCAGTACCATAATGCTCCTAGAAGAAAATGTATGGAAACATCTTCAAGATCTAGTAATAGGAGGTAGCTTCCTAAACTTTATATCCAAAGCACAAACAGCAAAAGAAAAAATAGATAAATGGGTACTACCAAACCAAATGTTTTTGTACCTCAAAAGCCTTTGTTAAAGTGGTGAAGAGGCAGCCAAGTCAATGGGAGAAAATATTTGGAAATTACACATTGAATAAAGGTTTTATATCCTGTATACATAATGGAATCATACAACTCAACAACAAAAGAACAAACAACCCAATTATAAAATGGGCTAAAGTTATGAATAGGCATTTTTCTGAAGAGCAAATACACATGGCTCAAAAGCGAATGAAGAGATGCTCATTTTCATTAGCTATAAGGGAAATGAAGATCAAAACTACAATGAGATATCACCTCACACCTATAAGAATGACTCCTATTAAACAAACAAGAAAATACAAATGTTAGAGAGAATGTGGAGAAATTGAGACACTTATGCAAGGCTGGTGGGAATTTTAGTACAGCCACTATGGAAGACAGCTTGGCCATTCCTTAGGAAAGTAAATATCGAGTTGCCCTATGACTTGGCAATAGCACTACTCGATGTATAGCCAGAAGAGCTGAAAGCAGTGACACAAACAGACATTTGCACATCAATGTTCACACCAGCATTATTCACAATCACCAAAAGATGGAAACAACCCAGGTGCCCATCAACAGATGATTGGATTGAGAGATGTGGCATATGCATACATTGGAGTATTATGCAGCTGTAAGACAAACTGACATCCTGCAGCACATGACAAGATGGATAAATCTTAAAGACAAAATGCTGAGTGAAATAAGGATAGATACTGTATGACTCCACTCTTATGACCATGGTGAAGGTAAAATCAGAGCCTTATAATACAGAATAGAGGGGACCTAGAGATACATAAAAGCTAGAGATGGGTGAATAGTTAGCCAATGAAGTTGAACTTAAATGTAGGGGAATAGAGAGAAGTGAAACAGCTCACTAGTGGGTCTATAAGTAATATCACCACATTGAAGGTGAACATGATTTAAAGGGGTTGTACAGACCCATGTGTCTCCCCAATTAACACTACAAATAAAAGTAATTTCTTGTATAAACTACTGCAAAGGTATGAATCCTGTACAAAGAGTGCATAATTTCGGGGTATAAGGGGAAAACTGCTATTGCATGCTATGGGCTATGTTTAACAGGAAAACATCAACCAGTACTACAGCAATACCGGGGTAAATAATGGAGGGAAGACAAGAGTTTATGGTCTAGATTTTCTATTTGTTGAGGGTGTGTTTATTGGTTATTTTTCTCTTGGGAATAATGAAATTATCTAAAAGTAAAAGTACTGATGGACTGTTGACTTTGGCCATTACATATGATGCCCAATGAACAGAGGTGGCTGAAGGATGCACGACTGAAAAGTAGATTGGCGAACAATGGTGTGTACATATGATCGAATTACTGGGCTGCTACAAAAAGGAACGAAGCTGTGAGGCATGCAACATTGTGAATGAACCTGTGGGGACATTTGGTGAGGCAAAATAAGTCAGAAACAAAAGAGCAAATATAGTACAGTCTCATAAGAAAACAGGGGCCTGGATTGTAAGCTCTTATAGCAGTCACATTTAGTTCGAAACAGTAATTGTTATTTCTGGATTTTGAGAAGCTGTTTTAAGTATGTATAACCTGGTATTTAGAGATAAGAATGAAGCTGATCAGGTCAGGATTAAAGTAATTCAGAACACAGAGTAAAGAGGACAATTGCCTATATTTTAGAACTTCATCTGCTCTATGAGACCAAAGGAAGAAAGGTTTATTTTGTCCAGAACCTGAAGTTTCTCCAGCACATAATCTAACTCAACCTGTCTGGATAGATCATTTAAACAATCCAAACACAGGGAGCCCAGAAAAAGAATGAGGGCCTTTAATCCTATATAACTTAATGAAATGCCTGCATACATCCGAGAATATATTCAGCAGATAATCAAAAAGTATTGGCAAAGTCCCTGAGGGATGGGAAAAAAAAAAGGGACTACTAAATTTTACCACCGGGGAGAACCCTGCCACTGCGTCAAACATTTAGGGACACCCAAATCAATAGGCCAAACCCTTGATCTTGAAGCTTGTTCTTATAAAGCTTATGTATGTAGCAGAGAAGACTAGTCTACCTTTAAGTATGCCAAAGAGTTGTTTCCAGAGGACCTCTTTTCTTGCTCGGATGTGGCCTCTTTCTCTCTAAGCCCAACTCTGCAATTTAAATCACTGCCTTCCTCCTGATGTGGGACCAATATCCAGGGGTTAAAGTCTCCCTAGTGACATGGGAGATGCCTCCTAGGTATAATCCTGGCCCTGGCAAAGTGGAATTCACAGTGCCATCCTGACCAAATGGGGGAAAAGAAATGTAACAAATAAGGTATCAGTGGCTGAGAAAGTTCAATTAGAGTCGAGAGGTTACTCTGGAGGTCACTCTTATGCAACCTTTAGCTAGACATTTCTACCTATCATAGCCTGCCAAATCCCAAACAAAACCATTCCAGCCAATCCTGAAGAACAACTAGGGGGTTATATAAGATTCTATAGAGTCATATTAGACTCTATAATATAGTCACATTAGTCTATTAGAGTCACATTCCAGAAATCTACAACTTCCTGATGGGTCCTTGGACCAGATAACTCCTGAAATGCAGAGGGGCCAGCCTCTCCAAAACATCAACTAGTTCCATCCCCATTCCATATGATCGACAGCCCCTTTCAACATGAAAAAGTTAGAATGGGCATAGCCTAAAACCCCCTAAGGAGTGGGACACCGATCTATAGATAGATAATCCTACCTATAGAAAAGGTAGGGTTTAACAAATGAGTATGACTTCTGAATCATTATATTGCTATTTCTTTTAGTCTCCAGTATCCTAGAGCAGCTAGAAGTAAAAACCTAAAATTGTGGAATTGTAACCCATACCAAACTCTGAAATCTGTTCTACAACTAATTGTGTGATGTGCTTTAAAATTTATTGCCTTTTTGTATTTACGTTATTTTTCACAAAAAAGGAAAAAAACAAATTGTTATGATAAATGCACAGCTATATGATGATATTGTGAACTACTGATTATACACTTTGGATGATTACATGGCATGTGAGCACCATGTAATCTCTATTATGTGCCTACTGATCTTCCCAAATTACTAATGACTTTCAGATATGTTTTCCAGATTCATTATCATGGAAGCTGCCCTTCAATCAGATTGAATGAAATATATTACTAAAAATTCCAGAATAGAATGGCAAATTAATTAAAAGGTAATGGGTGTTAATAACCAGAACTTTTTGTCATCACATAGTTGTATATTCATCACCATGATCATTCCTTAGAACATTTGCATCAATTCAGAAATAAAAAGGAAAAAACTCAAACATACCACACCACTACCCCTCCTTCTCGCTGACTGCTAGTATTTCCATCTACCCAATATATTTTAGCCTTTGTTTTCCCTATTTTTTCTATACCCCTTACCACTCCCTTTCATTGATCACTAGCATTTCAATCTAAATTTATTTTAACATTTGCTCTCCCTATTATTTATTTTTAATCCATATATTTTACTTATCTGTTCATACCATAGATAAGAGGAACATCAGACACAAGGTTTTCACAACAATACAGTCACACTGTGAAAGCTGTATCATTATACAATAATCTCCAAGAAACATGGCTACTGGAACATAGCGCTACAATTTCAGGTACTTCCCTCCAGCCTCTCCAATATACCTTAACTAAAAAGGTGATATCTATATAATGTGTAAGAATAATCTTCAGGATAACCTCTCGACTCTGAAATCTCTCAGCCATTGACATTTAATTTTTTCTCATTTCGCTCTTTCCCCTTGTGGTTGAGAAGATTTTCTCATTCCTTTGATGCTGGGTCCCAGCTCATTCTAGGAATTCTGTCCCACGTTGCCAGGAAGATTTACAACCCTGGGAGTCATGTCCCATGTAGAGAAGTGGAGGGCAGTGAGTTGGCTTGTCATGTTGGCTGAGAAAGGCCACATCTGACCAACAAAAGATGCTTTCTGGGGGTGACTCTTAGGCCCAATTTTAAGTAGGCTTAGCCTATCCTTTGTGGGGCTAAGTTTCATATGAACAAACCCCAAGATTGAGGGCTCGGCCTATTGCTTTGGTTGTCCCCACTGCTAGTGACAATATCAGGCCTTCTCCAAATGGGGAAGTTAAGTTTTTCCCCTTTCTCGCCATTGCCCCAAGCTGACTTTGCAAATACTTCTTTATTCACTGTTCAAATCATTCTAGGATTTATCGGGGCATCACTCTGGACAAACCTACAGAATCTCATGTCCTATTCAAGGTTCTATGTACTTGTGGTGTTCAATTAAGCTGTCCACGTTATATTAGGAAATGCACTAGTCAAAATATAAATTTTGTACCAAATAAACATGTTTTGCTTTAGTTTCACACATAAGTTAAAGTTTTAAAATAAAAATTGCCATCTATTTTCAACACCCCGCAATATTGACATTGCTTTGTTCTTCCTCACGCAAAAACATTTTAAATTTGTACATTTAGTCACTATCATTGTACACTCTAGGCATTCCTAGATTATACCATCTCAGACTTTATCATCTATCTTTCCCTTCTGATTTCATTTGTGCCCCCAGCTCTTCTAGCTCTATCATTCTCACATTCAGCTTCTTTCACTGTACTAAAATTACTGTATTACAGTTAGGTAGTATTGTGCTATCCATTGCTGAATTTTACAATCAGTCCTATTGCACAATCTGTATCCCTTCAGTTCCAATTACCCAATATTTGCCCTATTTCTACCTCCTGATGGTCTCTATTCTTACATGAAATTCTCCAAGTTCATTCACTAATGTTAGTTCATATCAGTGAGATCATACAGTATTTGTCCTTTTGTTTCTGGCTTATCTCACGCAGTCTAATGTCCTCAAGGTCCATCCATGTTGCTATATACTTTATAGCTTTATTCTGTCTTACAGCTGTATAATATTCCATCATATGTATATGCCACAGCTTGTTTAGACACTCATCTGTGAATGGACATTTAGCTGTTTCCATCTCTTGGCAATTGTAAATAATGCTGCTATAAACATTGGAATCAGCAGAAATTTTATGAAAGTAAGGATACATACAATTAAAGCGAATTTCATCTAGTTAGCATTGAAAAAAACATGTTTAAATTTTATTGCTAGGGTGGTACAATGGTGGCTCAGTGGCAGAATTCTTGCCTGCCATGCCGCTGACCTGGGTTCAATTTCCAGAGCCTGCCCATGCCAAACAAACAAATAAACAAACAAAAAGTTTATTGTTGCTGTTAACAGACCAAATATACTTAATTTTTCACATAGTGAGCCTACTCTTTCACTGAAATAATATGTAACATAAAATCAAACAAAGCTTTACTATTTCCAAATTAGAAAGTCTGGTTATTTAAATGAGCTTTTTATTTTCTTGTGTAATTCAAACAAATTTGAGTCAATAGAAAAGATTCCCTAGGTCTTGCGTAAAAAAGGAATTAAAGTTAAATATTAATGTGTCACTCCCCATATTCTAAGTCCCAGGGACAACCTAGCTTTGTGCTTTCTTGAGGCTAGGTCAGTGGGGTATTAAGCTGCTATTGGAGGCTTAGGAAAAATAGCGATTGTTTTTATTTTTACTTTTATCTTCTGTAATTTCTATTTTGTGCTTATTTTAGAAGTATATAGTAATAAAATATCACTTTACAGAATTTATAAGTAATAAAACAAAAAAAATAATGTGCAATTATGGATAAAACTGTCTTTGCAAACAACTTGAGATAGCCAATGTTATAATTCCCCAAAGAAACTGGACTACATTACCATTTGGAAAAGTGGGTTTTAAAGTCAACCAGGAGTTAGAAGGCATAAGACATTTAGTTTTACTTAGGAAAATCAAGTTCTTAATTCTAAATTCTGTGGACATTAAAAAAGTTACAGATTATCAACTACAGAAGACAAATTCTCTATCCTGAAGAACTAATCACTATATATTAAAAAAGCATAGAATGTTTAACACGAATGCAAACTATTAACGATTTTACATTGAGATTTCACTTTTTATGGCTTGCTAAAGTCTGAAGAGAAGGCATAACTGAGGAAACCCTCTAGGTAATCTAAGCCCTCACTGATTACAAACCAGTGGCCACCTGTGGCTAGAAAAGGGGCAGAAAAGTTGAGAGATATCTTCCCCCAAATGCCACAGTAAAGGGCTTACTGAAAGCTGAGGGAAAGGCAGAACTGAAAGAATAGGTACTCAGATCTTAGCCCTGCTAAAGGGAGATTAACCTGTCCACAAATCATTCAAAATCTATGGTGAACTGAATCAAACTAAAGCAACAAGGAAGCCCAAGTACAGTTCAACTACATACTACATTCATTCAGTCCCCTATTCTAGTGCAAGAAAATTCTAGAGAGGAAACGGTGCAGAGGAAATACTAAAAGAGGCAATCCACAAGATTCTTCCAAAACTGATGACAAATATCAACCCACAGATCCAAGAAGATCATAAAATCCCAAACAAGACAACTGCAATGAAAATTTATCTATGTATATCACAGATAAATTGCTGGGAAAAAAACAGTATTTTTTTTCAACCTATACATAGCATTTTAAACAAAATTGGAATTACTTTCTCCAATTTTGTATTCTGGTTCTTTTTATGCAGCAGTGTCCTATGATACGAAGAACTCTTTAAAAACCCAACTTAAAATTTTTATATTTTTTCACCTTTACATGTAGCTTGTGAACATCTTTCTACTTATTGAGTAGATCAAATCTTCTATCAGTTTTTTTTTTACTGTGTTTTCTATCAATTACTAGAGAGGTGTATTAAAATGTTCCATAACAGTTTTTGACTATTCTTTTAGTCCCATCAATTTTGGGTTCTTATATTTTAAGGCTGGAAATTGTTCTGTCTTTCTTTCAAATAGAATATTTGTCATCATGAAGTGACCCTCTGTTTCCTCTGATAATATTTTATGCCTTGGGCAGGCCACGGTGGCTCAGCAGGTAAGAGTGCTTGCCTGCCATGCCTGAGGACCCAGGTTCGATTCCTGGTGCTTGCCCATGTTAAAAAAATAAAATAAAAAAATTTATGCCTTAACAATGATCTGAATTGCTGTTAATATAGCTAATTGTGTATTTTTCCAATTCATTTAATAATAACCTTTCTATAGTCCTATGATTTAGATGTATCTTTTATAAACAAACTAAACTGTAGTTGAATTGTTAGTGTATGTTTAATTCAGTCCAAACAATCTTTGCCTTTTAACTGGAACATTCAATCCATTTACATTTAATATAAATAATGACACCTCCGTGTTTCCATCTATCTTATTTTAGGCTATTTGCCCTTGCCCTACCTTCTTATTTTTCTCTCCTATCAAGTTCTTTTGGAATGATTATTTTTTTTAATCATTTACTATTTTTTTCTCTTGTAGAAGTTTTACTCTGTTCTTTTAATGGTTTACTCCAGAAATTTAGACCACATATTACACAAAAGAACATTCTATGATTTAATTTGATAAAGTTCAAAAACTGAAAAACTAAATGACAGTAAATTCTTTGGACATATATAACAAGATAGAAAAACTACAAAGAGAGCAAAGGATAATCAGAAGATTCAGAAGAATGGTTATCCTTTAGGGGGAAATACGAGTGGTGATTAGGAAGAGATTAAGAAGAGACACTCGGGGATCTTCAGGGATGTTCTATTTCTTGACTTGTTTGATGACATTTTATTTAAACTGCCTATGTTTTATATGCTATAATTTATTATTTATTATAAAATGCTTATGCACAGAGAAAAGACTAGAAATAAATGCACTAAAATTGTGACAATTTTAGTTTGAAAGTATTATGCACACCAGAAAAGCCATGTTTTAATCCTAATCCAATGTTATGAGGCAGCCTTTTTTTTAATCCCTATTCAATAAGGCAGGTAGGAATCTTTTGATCAGATTATCTCAATGGAGATGAGACATGCCCAATTGTAGGTTTTAAGTTTTGATTAGATGAAGATGTGACTCCACCCATTCCATTAAGGTGGGTCTTAATTAGTTTACTGGAATCATTTAAAGGAGAAAACATTTTGGAGAGTCAGAAATGATTGAGCCTAGAGCAACGACAGAAGCCTCAGAGCTGACAGAAACTTCACAGGCGAGCTCACAGAGATGTGGACACATGGAGAATGGAGACACAGATGTTTGGAGATTCTTGGAGCCAGCAGACATCACCATGAGATGTTAAGCAAGTAGAACCTGGAGAGAGCCAAGGGAAGCCAAGAGATAAAAGTCAGCCCCAGAGAAGCAAAGTAAGAATCTTCACACAGAGACTGAAAGCAATGGAGCCCGGGCGTTGGCCACTAGCAGATGCAAACCACGTGACTTCCCAGTTGACAGGGGTGTTCCATACGTATCAGCCTCCCTTGAGTGAAGGTAATTTCTTGTTGGTGCCTTAATTTGCTTTCACTCCCTTGGAACTGTAAACTTGTAACTTATTAAATTCTCCTTTGTAAAAGCTGTTCTAGTTCTGGTATATTACATTCTGGCAGCTTGCAAACAAACACAAAAATGTTAATAAAGAATTTGGGTGATTTTCATATACGTATTTTCCAAATTCTCTGTACCAAACATGCATTACCTCTATTCTAAACAAAAGAAAATTCAACAACTATCATTTTTTAAAAACTACTTTCTGCCCTCTAGGAGATGACAATGTACTACCAATTTTTATGTATGAGCTGTGCCCTTCAGTAGCTGGGTACAAAATGTTAATGTTTTGCTATCAATAAGGAATTAGCTTCCAACATCTTACTTTTGGGCTCTAACCTGTTCTGAAGTTTTGAGAGTTTAGAAATTCTGGAATCTGAAACAAAATTAACTGTAAGAAAAAAAACTCTACTTAAAATCTCTGCCAATTAAAAGGCATAATAAATTGATGATCACTTTCAACCTAAACATAAACATAAAACAGTCATCTAATTTCATAAGCAGTTTATATTGTCACCTTTGAGTTACAGCTTTTATTAAATAGCAAGAGACATTTGCTCAATGGATGAGCTATTATCCTCTATCCTTTCTTACTGCTCTTTCCCTACTTTCAAATACGAAAAGGTTAGTCAAAAACTGGATGATCAAATTCTTTCTTTAGAAAGAACTAAGGAAGTAAACAAGGGGAGGAGGTAGAACCACACTTAAAAGATACAGTTAAATTGTTTTGCATAGATGCAGACTTTTGGAAAACCACAAAGGCAGACAGATAAAACTGGTATTGAATTTTAGGTCTTGGATAAGTCTTTTTGAGCAGGGGTTGATCATGAAGCCAACAAGAAAAGTACAAACAACATGTTCTAAGGAATAAATGCAGTTATAAATCATTCATGAAACCAAGAAAACTGGAAACAGATTTTGTAAGGAATAAAGATAGTTGTAAATCAAAGAATGTTCCTCACATGTATCCCTGTTCAAACAGCAGCTTGTTCTACATATGTAGAAGACTTTGTTAATGACATTTCCAAATTATAAAGCTCTGAATAGCATCAGAAACATACACTAAGGTATGATTTCTCCTGCGAAAGATCCATATTTTATACAACAAAATTAATAAACGACACTATTTTAAAAATAAACAATGGGATCAAACTCTTTATGGATGGCATCCATAAAAAAACAGGGGCCAGAGTTTAATATGGACTGATGGAAAAGTTTTGGCAGTGGGACAGTAGCACACACTGTGAACATAATTAACAGCATGAATTATATATTTGAATGTGGTTAAAAGAGGAAATTTTAATTTGTAGATATGTTACTAGAATAAAAATTTAAAAACAAAACCTAAAAAAACATAGGACTGTACAACCAGTGTAATGTAAACAATGGAACAAACTTAATACTACAGTTATAAAAATGTTCTTTCATGACTGAACAAAATAAATCAATGTAAGCTTTAACAGGGTAGTATATGGGAACTCTTTGCTATGCATGATTTTTCTGTAAAGCTACAGTTTCTGTGATAAGGAAAAATGGTTTAAAAAAAAAAAAGGACCAACAATATCAATAAAAAGCCAACCTATTCTGCAGTGGAATTCAATAGATTTTGTAGTTATTATATGCTCTTCTACTAATAAGAAGGAAATTGCTGAAATAGCTGAGAATAGATCAGAATAGCTATTATCAGTCTTCAGAATGGTAGATGAGCCATAGAAAAAATTAGGAGATAACAGGCTTCATAAGAGCATAAGTACATAAGTATTGGTTTTATTTGGCATAAGAGGAAAGACAGCCTTGAGTGGTATTTTCTCCTGTATATGGGATGTGTAGCTAAACTGAGAAAAACTACTGGGATAGAAACGTGAAATATTACATTCTACATATGACATATGGCCTAGTCAAAGACATTCTTAAGTAGGAAACTAGTTGCAGAGTCAAATATCAATTATTTAAACCAATGGTGAGAACACACACACACACATACACATACACACATACACAAAAGAAAACCAATGGCGAGGAGCTGACAATTAAAACCTTTGACCAATCTTTGAAACTGAACATAGTAAATTAGGTCTCTGCCCTCAATCTGAATCAACATTTTAGCTGGGTAGGGAAAAACTTGTGCATCAGGAAAAGCTGGATGTGTGGATACAGCAGCTGCACTGATTTCTGAAACCTGTAGATTACATAACTGCATTAACCAATTCATGTAAATACAGAATTTCTCTAACAAATATACTCTATTTTATCATTGAATATTTTTTTTTCTCATTGAATATTTTAAAGATATTGTTCTAGTCTACCAAAGCTGCCAGAATGCAACACACCGGATGGATTGGCTTTCAATAAAAGGGGATTTATTTAGTTAAAAATGTATAGTACTTCAGAGGAAAGGCAGCTAAATTTCAACTGAGGTTCTTTCTTACACGGGAAAGCACAGAGCGATCTCTGCTGGTCTTCTTTCCAGGCCTCTGTTTTCCAACAACTTTCCCCAGGGTGATTCCTTTCTGCATCTCCAAAGGCCTGGGCTGAGCTGAGGTATGCTAAGCTGCTTGGGCTATGCTATGTGAGCTCTCTCATTTAAGCATCCAGCCAATTAAACATCATTCATTGCAGCAGGCATACCTCCCAGCTGACTGCAGATGTAATCAGAGTAACAGATGAGCTTCACATGCCATTGGCTCACGTCCACAGCAACAGACTAGGCACCTTCACCTGGCCAAGTTGACACCTGAACCTAAACTACCACAGCTATCATCTCTAAACATACTAAAAAATAAACTTATCTCCACCCATCCCAAACCAATTTTGATTGTTTATAAACCAATTTTGCTAGTATCACTGAAAAGTGATTAGTACAGGAGAACAAAAGATGTCAGGTGACACAACAGTGGCTCAGTGGCAGGATTCTCACCTGCCATGCTGAGACCCAGGTTCAATTCCCGGAGCCTGCCCATGGCAAAAAAAAAAAGGAAAAGAGACAAATGAGTATCTAATAATTACATTTGTTTTTACTTGAACCATTTTGTATGAAATGCTCTTAACAACACAATGTTTATTTTCCTAACTTCCTAAACAAAACATATTGAAGTAAATTTATTTTCTACATAACTGCGATCATCATTTTGGCTATCAATCAGTCTTTGGTAATACCCTCAGGGTCTATTAGGGAGTCTGAGACCACTGGATTTTAAAAATATTGCATATAATTTCCAATTTTTCATCTCACTCTTGGCTACCTCTTTGAGACATTGTCAGTTTGCTTACCTTAGAATTACTTATAATCCAGTCTGGGCTTTAGAAACAGATGGCCTAGTCTAGAATTAAATAGTATTATCAATTTACTTAATGCTAAAGAATTGTCCACTAAAAATGTTTAAAATAAACTTAACGTGATATATATTTTAACCACAATTAAAAACAAATAATTTTTTAAAAAAAAACTTAGATGGCTTAACTGGTTATAAAAATGAATGTAAAGTGAAAAAAAACAGACATAAAAGATGAAGGAAGGGGATGGGCGATGGTGGCTCAGCTGACAGAATTCTCGCCTGCCATGCTGGAAACCTGGGTTCAATTCCCAGTGCCTGCCATGCAAAAAAAAAAAGCATTTAAAAAAAAAAAGATGATGGAAGGGCTATGGGATGTATGAATTTTTCTTTTTATTTCTTTTTCTGGGGTGATATAAATGTTCTAAAAATGATCAAGGTGATGAATACACAACTATATGATACTGTGAGCACTGATTATATACTAAGGATGGACTGTACAGTGCATGAAGATATCACAATAAAAATATTAAAAGAAAATGATGAAGGGATTTTCCTAAAAAATAATGAATTTCAATAAAAAGATTCTGTAACATTGATCTTGGCTGCTCATAGGATTCTTAGCCTGCTTTCTGATTCTTGGTTATGCTCTAGACACATATAAGACACATACATAGCTGAGTCTAGAAAGGTAAACCAGTACTGTACCACCTCACTCCCTCAATCTCCATCAACTACGTTAGAAATCTCAGTGTCAACTTTGATTTATTTCCCTTTGAAATAGGAAATTTTGAAGAGAAAGATGTATTTCAAAAGTATTTTGTGCTACTGGAAAAATAAGGAATGGAAAATGGCATAAAATGAGATTTCCTAGGTAGGAAAATGTCCTGAGGCAGGATGTCAAAGTATTAGAAACCATGATAGGCAAATGATTTAATTTCAAAAGTAAACTAACTATAGTTTATATTATCATAAACAATCAATTGTTAGAAAAATAAATGTTCTGTAATTAGCAACAGTACACTTCCAAAATACTCCAGGCAATGACAGGAAAGCATTTTAGCGGAAAGAGATCATAAGTTTTAGTTTTTACTTTAACCACAATGACCAGGTCATACAATTTTTTTTCTGGGCCCTGACCTCTTTATCCATAAAAATAAAGTTACACTAGGTGACTTTTAAGGTCTTCCTAAAATTCTGTATGAGTCTTCTCATGTTTTTTTGAAGGCTCAGCATTCTCTTTACTTTTATTCTCAAATTTACCAAAGCAAATGCAATACAACTTCACATTAAAATATCCATTAACCCAAAATAGGAAATTATTTTCACATAATAGGGAGGGAAGATAAAGCATTAAAATAAAATTTAAGTATGTCAAAAACTATAGAGTGGCTAAATATTTCAAATGAAAAACTTTCCAGGATATATCACATAGTCTAACAGTATGAGATCCTTGAAAAACTGCCAGGAAAAATATTTCAATGTGCGTATTCACATGTGTGTTAAATAGAGGCCTTTAACTAGAAAACTGCTAAGTTTTGTTTGTTTTGATTCTTTTAAAAAAATCTTTTGATGTCATATATGATCAGTACCTGCTATACTTGAAATTTCCTGGTTCCCTAGCTGTAATAAATCCTTTTCTTCCTCCCTACTACTTTTCTCAGTTAAATACTCAGCCAAACATAAACACTGCTATGTATGCCTGAGTGCAATCACTGGGCTTCTACAAGGAGGTGCTTCCTGAATACAGAACAGACAGGGAACTGCTGTCTGCCTCATTGGAGCCTGGGATGTTTCTGTTTACAAATCCTGGAGCCAGGCCGGGGCCACTTCTGGAGGCGGGCTGTCTGCTTCCTTGCTACACTCAGCCTTTGTCTGGGCCTGTGTCAAAGAAAGAATAACATTGTTGCATGTGAAGCATGCAGCAAAAGGAAGCTTAAATATAACATACTATTGGTTACACGCATTCCTTAAACTTTTACAACTCTATGTAGAAAAGGTAAAAGGCAAATTAGGATTAGTGTTTTTTTTTAAAAAAAAACAATGTGCTCTTCATAAAACCAAAGAACATTAAAAGTCAAAACAATGTGATCAGTTAAGTTAATCTGTTAAGCAAAATAATTCAAATTGCTAAAATATTGTTTCTGTAGCTATGATATATTGTCAACAATAAACCAAAAACAACCTGTACTTTGCTGAATCAAAGACATTTTGTGGCTTAATTATAAAAAGAATAACTGTGAAATAATATAGGTATAAACATAAAAACTGAAGGAAGAAGAAAAAACAGTTTGAAGTAACTAGGGAAAAAAGGATGGATAAGAAAGACATTTAATACTTATACCTCCTATTTTTTAACTTTGTATTTTTTATTTTAATTTCTTTAAAATGTAGTTAAAATAGCTGTTTTGTGATTAGAAGAGACTGAACTGCAGCATTTGGCTTCTTTTATTAGAGAGTAAATTAAAACTAACAAGGGGAATTCTATCTCACTGGAATAAAATCATTAAATAAGAAATATAAATATAGCATTTAAGCAAATAAATTAAGAATTTTAGTACACATAAGAGCAATAAGATTAATTTGGAGACTTTAAGCTAATTTTGGTTTTTATTCTATTAAAGTATTAAAAAAACATTTTTAATATGTTCTCAAAATATTTCTGGTATAATTCTACAATAAGGTGGCCTCTATCCTACTCAGATTTTACTTTTTGTTTTATACATTTTTTTTCTAAGAATTTATTACTCCAACCAACAACGTTTGAAAATAATTATTTAATATTTCTTAGAAAGCTTCAATTGAGAATAGAGTGCACCTAGTTCAGTAAGAAAAGTCAATCTGAGCCTAAATCAGCATTAGAAAAATGAAACTCTCATCACTGCAATATTATTTAAAACAAACAAACAACAAAAAAAAAAACCAAAGAAAAAGTCTCTCATAGATCTCATATTGATTTTCCTAACTAGCCTATAAATGGTACTTCTAAATCCAGAATTCACACTAAAGATCTTTGTTCTTATAAAATGACCATGACATAATTTGACTATAGAAGTGAAAGTTATACCTTCCAACCATTTACTGACTAGACAACTAAAATATGAATTGCATTGTGCAGCTAATTTTGAAAGAAATGGTAAGTAAAACTGTCCCAAATATGTAGAACTGTCTTTTCCAATCACTAGCCCCCACCCACCATTTGATGTTCTAATTATAACTAACTCATGCTCACTCTCATAAGGAAAGCAAGAGAGATCTATAGGGAAAAATTATTAGCTTGTTAGAATTAAGTCAAAACAATGTGATCAGTTAATTTGTAAGTGAAATAATTCAGACTGCTAAAATATTGTTTCTGTAACTATGATATATTATCTCAATGTTTTGAACAAACATTTCCACAAGGAATAAACAATGTTGATTTATTTTATTTAATATGTTTGGAATAACAATCTATTCAATAATCATAATCAGATTTATGTTTGGTGTCCTACAAACAAGTATTTTTCCTTCAAATTGGTGTTTAATATTGTATGTCTAAGACTTAAAATTTAACTTGCCTCAATTTAAAAATGTTTCTGCATGAGGAAGAACAAAGGAATGTCAATAATGCAGGGTGCTGAAAATAGATGGTAATTAATATTTTAAAACTTTAACTTATGTGTGAGACATGCAAAAAGTGTTTATTTGGTACAAAATTTATATTTTGACTGGTGTATTTCCTAATATAACTTATGTGGACAGTGTAATCAAACACCATGGTACTTGGAACCTGGTGTAGGGCATAAGATTCTGCCCTACAAAATCTGCCCTTATTGTCCAGAGCAATACCCCGATAAACCCCAGAGCGATTTTGAACAGTGACTAGGGAAGTATTTGCAAAGTCCCCTTGGGAGAATGGTGAGAAAAGGGGAAAACTCAACTTCCCCAAGTGGAGAGCTCTTGATATTCTCATAGGCAATGGGGACAGCCAAAGCAATAGGCCGAGCCTCCAATCTTGGGGTTTGTTTATATGAAACTTAATTCCGCAAAGGAAAGGCTAAGACTACTTAAAATGAGGCCTAAGAGTTACTCCAAGAGAACCTCCTCTGTTGCTCAGATGTGGCCTCTCTTTCTCGGCCAACACAGCAAGCAAATTCACTGCCCTCCCCTTCTCTACATAGGACATGACTCCCAGGGGTGTGGACCTTCCTAGCAACGTGGGACAGAAATCCTAGAATGAGCTAGAACTCAGCATCAAGGGACTGAGAAAATCTTCTCGACCAAAACAGCGAAGAGAGAAATGAGACAAAATCAAGTGTCAATGGCTGCGAGATTCCAAACAGAGTTGAGAGGTTGTCCTGGAGGGTATTCTTACAAATTAAATAGATATCACCTGTTTAGTTAAGGTATCATGGAGAGGCTGGAGGGAACTGCCTGAAAATGTGGAGCTGTGTTCCGGTGGCAATGTTTCTTGAAGATAACTGTATGATGATATAGCTGTCACAGTGTGACTGTGTGGTTGTGAGAGTCTTGTGTCTGATGTTCCTTTTGTCTACATTATCGATGGACAAGTAAAACATATGGATTAAAAATAAATAATAAGGGGAACAAATGTTTAAATAAATTTGGTAGATTGAAATGGTGGCGATTGGTGAAGGGGAGGGGCAACAAGGGGTATGAATTTTTTTCTGTTTTCTTTTTATTGCTTTTTCTGAATTGATGCAGATGTTCTAAGAAATGATCATGATGATGAATATACAACTATGTGATGATAGTGTGAGTTATTGATTATATAACAAGAACGGAATGATCATATGATAAGAATGTTTGTGTTTGTATGTGGTTATGTATCAAAAATAAAAAATAAATTTAAAAAACTTAACTTGCCTCATTAATCACTCTGAACATATGTAGCTTGTAAGAAACAAAACCTTCCAACCATTTACTGACTAGACAACTAAAATATGAATTGCATTGTACAGATAACTTTGAAAGAAATGGTAAGTAAAATTGTCCCAAATATGTAAAACTGTTTTTCCCAAATACTAGCCTCCACCCACCATTTGATGGTCTTCTAATTATGACTAACCCATGTTCACTCTTACAAGGAAAGCAAGAGAGAGATGTATAGGGAAAAATTATTAGTTTGTTAAAATTAAATTTCTGCTCATCTATTTTCTACTTTTTTCCCTTCTTGAGTTTTCCCAATTCACATAATAGTTTTCCTTTTCCTCAACCAATTTTTATTACAAAATGGTTTACATTTTATGTAAATGGTTACATTTGTCACAAAAAAGTGTTTATAAATATAGAGCTTAGTAAATTATTTTGAAGCAAATGCTAATGTAACCACCAACCAGGCCAAGAAATAACAATTCTAGCACCCCAAAAGCCTCCTGCTTTCTCTTTCTGGGTCAAAACAGCTTCCCTCTGCCTTAAAGATAGTCACTATCCCGACGTGTCATAATCATTTCCTTGCTTTTCTTGATAATTTTACCACCTCGGTATGCTTAATTTTGCCTGCTTTTGAATTTTAAATAAATGGAATGTTTGTGTTTTGCTTCTTTTATTAAGTAATAAGCTTTGAAAATTTACCCATGTTGTTATATATGGCTGAAATTCATTCACAACATATATAGCTGCTTTTCTATATACCAAATGCAGCTGTTTTTCTTTTGTAATGAGTGGAAGACATAATAACAATTAGAAGATCATGTAGGTGATTTCTATTAAGCATCAAAGAAACATTCCACAAATACATATATCTGGTTTTCCAGTAATATTTAATACTTTTAAAGTATCTAATTTTTTTGGCAATAGAAAAATATTATGCAAAGCAGACAACTGAATAGAGTACATGTCCTCTTGCTATTTCTAATGTTTTGGCTGGCAACGAAGAAGGACAGAATTAATAAAAGATGCACAAGAGTAGAAACAGAGCAGACAGAAAACTTTGGGGATTGAGAAATGAGATGGAAGAAAATAGGCCCTCAGTACAAACTGGACAGGGTTTTATAAAATTAACAATGCCCAGAAAACCATCCTTAATCCATACCTTAAATCATTAAAATCCCTAATTCATAATTTCCACAATTCCCCTATTGCTCCCTTATCTCCTATCCCCAAATATTTTAAAAAGGGACCTTCTAAACACACACAACCTATCTTCCAGAAAAGGGAATTAAAAGGAATACTGTCGTATGGAGTAAAGTGTAGAAAGAAGGAAAATCAGATATGATATATATAATACAAAAGCCAAAATGGTAGAGGAAAATATTATCCAAACAGTAATAATACTAAAAGTTAATGGACTGAATTTCCCAATCAAAAGACATAGAATGGCAGAATGGATTACGACCCAGCAATACCACTGCTAGGTATCTACTCAAAGGACTTAAGGGCAAAGACACAGACGGACATTTGCACACCAGTGTTTATAGCAGCATTATCTACAATTGCAAAGAGATGGAAACAGCCAAAATGTTCATCAACAGACGAGTGGCTAAACAAACTGTGACGTATACCTACGATGGAATATTATGCAGCTTTAAGACAGACTAAACTTATGAAGCATGTAATAACATGGATGGACCTAGAGAACATTATGCTGAGTGAGTCTAGCCCAAAACTAAAGGACAGATACTGTAAGGTCCCACTGATGTGAACCGACATTCGAGAATCAGCTTGGAATATATCATTGGTAACAGACCAGCAGGAGTTAGAAACAGGGTAAGATAATGGGTAATTGGAGCTGAAGGGATACAGACTGTGCAACAGGACTAGATACAAAAACTCAAAAATGGACAGCACAATAATACCTAAGTGTAATGTAACTATGTTGGAACACTGAATGAAGCTGCACCTGAAATATGGTTTTTTGTTTGTTTGTTTGTGTGTTTGTATCTTTTGTTTTTGTTTTTTTCTTTTTCCTTTATATATATATATATATATATTATTAGTATTATTATTTTAATTCTCTTCTCTATATTAACATTCTATATCTTTTTCTGCTGTTTTGCTAGTTCTTTCCCTAAATCGATGCAAATGTACTAAGAAATGATCGTACATCTATGTGATGATACTAAGAATTACTGAGTGCATTTGTAGAATGGAATGATTTCTAAATGTTGTGTTAATTTCTTTTCTTTTTTTTGATTAATAAAAAAATTAAAAAAAAAAAAAGGAATACTGTCTTCTCTAGATCATGATTGTTCTGATTATTCCCACCAAAACCATCCATAAATATTTGCTCAGTTCCTATAAACCATACTCCTTAGATAGTGAGGGTAGGGAGCTAAAGGGACAAAATACTTAAGGCAGTAATGAGGCTATGGGGGCTTAGAACAATTGTTGCTGATACTCTATCTTCTCCAGGACAGACACTCTTTTCCCCATTTCCTCTCAGTTCTTTTTCCCAATTCCACCCTGCTCTTCATTTTTTTAAAAAACTTTACTTTCTCTTTTCTGTTCCCTTCTTTCTCCCTGTACATATTCCTATCCCCAAATCTGGGCACCCACATGTCCTGCTTCGAGGCACTGGAGACATATGGGCCAACATAAGAAGTTTTATTTTTAATCCAACTCTAGCTTGGTTTTAAAACAAACAAACATGACAACTTAGTTATCTTATGATCTCTGGGCCCTTCAGACTTTTTTATTTGCTGTTCCAAAAGCAATTTAAGTTACACACATACAAAAAAATCTCTTACTATTATATATTTGATCAAACTGCCAACCAGATTCATCTTTTTAAATGAGTGGCTGCTCTGTAGTTCTGGTCCTTTAATCCAACAAGTCAAAAATCAACAACAAAAACCAATGACCTACAAAAAATAAGAAGTATTGATCCTTACAATAAATGACAGGCTATATTCAACAATGTAGAAAACTGCATAACTAAAACTAAATATTCAATGTTTAAATAAAATCTTGAAAATCACACATTTACATTTAAGCTGCTTGAGTGAAATTTCATTTACAGAACAAAGTTAAAAAATAGTTTGATCTGCTTATTAAAAGCTCTAATTAGACAGGTATATTTGTCTTATTAATAAAAATGGAGGAATTCATTGTGATAAGTATAATTTGCAAGGTTTACATAATCTTTCAAAATAGAAGAACCATAGCAGTACATAATAATAATACTCTAAAAGGTTCTTGATTATAAGTATAATGACCCATATAACTCATTTCTGTGATGAGTAAAAATTTAATAGGTACAAAATGTGGGCAGAAAGTCTTCAATGCATGTTTTATTATTTTGATATTTAAAAAATATCCAGATATTTCAGAACTCAAACTGATAAATAACCAGACAATTTCAAAAGAGAGACAGAAATTATGTCTCCCCATTCTCTACTTTATGACATTAAACTTTCCATTAGCAAAGAGGATAGGTCTATATAAATTACAATACCCTTTCTTTCTAAGGCAAGCGGTATTCTTGCTAGGAGAGGTATTTGAAAGTGTATGGTACATTTTCTAAAACTGTCACAATGACTGTGGTGAGAGGACTAATAGCATTTAGTGAGTGCTGATCAGGGGCATTAAAATAATACAATGTATCATATACTCTTATATAACTGAGGTCTTATCCAAAATGTTGACAAACTCAAAAACACTCAGTTAGCAAAAGAAATCTGAAAGAAGATGGTTATACCATAGAATTTCTCATTTCTGACATTTTTACATCCGGTGTATTAAAAACCTCTGCAGGGAACTTCTTTTTTTTTTAAATTTTTTTTTAAACATAACAATATACAAACATGAACATTCTTACCATATGATCATTCCATTCTTGGCATATAATCAATAATTCACAATATCATCACTATGATCATTTCTTAGAATATTTGCATCAATTCAGAAAAAGAAATAAAAAGAAAAAAGAAAAAAACTCATACATACCATACCCCTTACCCCTCCTTCTCATTGACTGGTAGTATTTCCATCTACTCAATATATTTTAGCCTTTGTTTCCCCTATTTTTTTTCTATACCCCTTACCACTCCCTTTCATTGATCACCAGCACTTCAATCTACTCAATTTATTTTAACATTTGTTCCCCCTATTATTATTTTTTTTTTCTTTTTTTTACATGGGCAGGCACCGGGAATCGAACCTGGGTCCTCAGGCATGGCAGGCAAGCACTCGTACCTGCTGAGCCACCATGGCCCGCCCCCTATTATTTATTTTTAATCCATTTGTTTTACTCATCTGTCCATACCTGTAGATAAAAGGTACATCAGACACAAGGTTTTCACAATCACACAGTTACATTGCAAAAGCTATATCATTATACAATCATCTTTAAGAAACATGGCTACTGGAACACAACTCTACATTTTCAGACAGTTTCCTCCAGCCTCTCTGTTACGCTTTAACTAAAAAGGTGATATCTATATAATGTGTAAGAATAATCTCCCAGATAACCTCTAGAATCTGTATGGAATCTCTCAGCCACTGGCACTTTGTTTTGTCTCATTTCTCTCTTCCCCTTTTGGCCGAGAAGGTTTTCTCAATCCCTTGGTGCTGAATCCCAGCTCATTCTAGGATATCTGTCCCACATTGCCAGGAAGGTCCACACCCCTGGGAGTCATGTCCCATGTAGAGAGGAGGACGGCAGTGAGTTTGCTTGCTGTGTCGGCCAAGAGAGAGAGGCCACATCTGAGCAACAGAAGAGGTTCTCTTGGGATGACTCTTAGGCCTAATTTTAAGGAGGCTTAGCCTATCCTTTGCAGGGTTACGTTTCATATGAAAAACCCCCAAGATTGAGGGCTTGGCCTATTGCTTTGGTTGTCCCTACTGCTTGTGAGAATATCAGGAATTCTCCATGTGGGGAAGCTGAATTTCCCCCCTTTCACTATTCCCCCAAAGGAACTTTGCAAACACTTTTTTATTTGCTGTTCCAATCACTCTGGGGTTTATTGGGGCACCACTCTGGACAAACCTACAAAATCTTATGCCCTACTCAAGGTTCCATGTACTTATGGTGTTCAATTAAGCTGTTCACATAAGTTATATTAGGAAATGCACTAGTCAAGATAAAAATTTTATACCAAATAAACATGTTTTGCTTTAGTGTGCTGGTTTAAAAGGATGTATGCTCCCTAGAAAAGCCATGTTTTAATCAAAATCCCATTTCATAAAGGTAGAACCATCCCTATTCAATACTGTATGTTTGAAACTGTAATCAGATCATCTCCCTGGATGATGTGATTTAGTCAAGAGTGGTTGTTAAACTGAATTAGGTGATGACATGTCTCCACACATTTGGGTGGGTCTTGATTGGTTTATTGGAGTCCTATAAAAGAGTAAACGTTTTTGGAGAATGGGAGATTCAGAGACAGCAGCACCACAAAGCAGAGAGTCCACAAGCCAGTGACATTTGGAGATGAAGAAGGAAAACGCCTCCAGTGAGCTTCATGAAACCAGAGGCCAGGAGAGAAAGCTAGCAGATGACGCCGTGTTCGCCATGTGCCCTTCCGCTTGAGAAAGAAACCATGAGCTTCATTGGCCTTCTTGAACCAAGGTATCTTTCCCTGGATGCCTTTGATTGGACATTTCCATAGACTTGTTTTCATTGGGACATTTTCTCAGCCTTAGAACTGTAAACTAGCAACTTATTAAATTCCCCTTTTTAAAAAGCCATCCCGTCTCTGGTATATTGCATTCTGGCAGCTAGCAAACCAGAACATTTAGTCTCACACATAAGTTAAAGTTTTAAAATATAAATTACCATCTATTTTCAACACCCTGCAATACTGACATTCCTTTGTTCTTCCTCATGCAAAAACATTTTTTAATTTGTACATTTAGTCACTATCATTGCACACTCTAAGCATTCCTAGATTATACCATCTCAGTCTTTATTTATTGTTTATGTTTTGTAGGGAAACTCTTTGGTTGCTCAGGTGTGGCCACCCTCTAAGCCAACTCTGTAGCTAAATTCACTGCTCTCCCTCCTATGTGGGGCATGACTCACAGAGGTGTAAATTTGCATGGCAATGTGAGATATGACTCCTGGGGATAAGCCTGGACCTTGTATCATGGGATTGAGAAAGCCTTCTTGACCAAAAGAGGGAAGAGAAATGAAACAAAATAAATTTCAGTGGCTGAGAGATTTCAAATAAAGTCAAAAGTCGTTCTGGAGGTTATCCTTACGTATTATATAGATACCCCTTTTTAGGTTTTAGTATTAGAGTAGCTAGAAGGAAATACCTGAAACTGCTGAACTGTAAAATCTAGTAGTCTTGATTCTTGAAGATGGCTGTATAACTACATAGCTTTTACTATTAGACCTGTGATTGTAAAAACGTGACTGACACTCCCTTTATCCAGTGTGTGGGCATATGATTAAGAAAATAAAGACCAAAAAAATTAGTTGAGAGGGTACGGGGTATAGATGTTGTGGGTATTCTTTTTTGTTTTTATAATTTTTTGAGTAACACAAATGTTTAAAAATTGATTGTGGTGATGAATATACAACTATATGATGATACTGTGAACTACTGACTGTACACTTTGGATGATTATATGGTATGTGAATAGATCTCAATATAATTTGTTTTTAATTTAAAATAATAAAAAAAAAAAGCCTGTGTAGAAACTTGGGCCCATCCATAGGATAGAAACAAAGTTAATCTTGAACAGAAACAATGAATACATTTGGAGTAAGAACACAGCTTCAAGTTCAGATCAGCAAATACAGGAGGCTTGGAGCTTGCTAAGATCTAAGTAGAGGAAATTTAGCATTGAACAATAGCCAGAACCATAAAAAAGCAAGATAAAAATGCTACATGTTACAATGCACACCCCCCCCCAAATATGGCATTTAAGTTATTCAAAACGTGTTATTTTATCAAATTGAAAAAAAAAAGCCGTATTTTTCACAAGGAGAGATAAATTTTCACGTGAATGTCAAATATTATAGCAGTCACCCTTTGTCTAAAAAAACAAAACAAAACAAAAACGCCTTTAAGTGCATAAGAACAAAAGAACATGAGGTTACCTTAAGTCAAGTTCTAATAAGAAATGTCTGCTGCTGCTTGTCACTTCACAGTATTCTAGTTATATCTACTGTACCTTCAGAGTATAATGAAGCTGAATATATTTGTATTTAACAGCAATACCTACCTGTGACTATTTCCTTTTCAAAGAAGACATAATCAAGGTTTGAAAAAATATGTGAAGTTATGTATTCAATCCCCTTACACCAAAATCATTATTTAAATAAATAAATCAAACAATTAATCAATCAACCGACAGCCTATCTGGATTTTAAATAATGTGGTTTCTCATGAGCTTTTTTTTTTTTTTTTTGATAAACAAAGGAAACCTATTCATTTTCCTTGATTATGTGAATTTCCAAATTCTTCTATGGCAAAACAAGGTCTTGCACATAGTAGGGGAGGATTAGTATTTACTGACTTGAAATGAAAAATGTTTATTGAATATGACTGTTTATACAACCCAGTATTGCTAAAAAGAAAGAAAACATAGTAATTCAAAGGGTAGGACAAACATATTTACTCAATTGAAAGACCAAAGAGTCACCACTCTTCTGTCTGGGGGCTGTCAGGGTCACCATGATTCAATAACAACTTGTTCTGTTTGCCCACTCTAATAGTCACATGCAGATATGAAAAAATATCAGTGATGGGAAATAATGAAGTCAGGAATAACAAACATGCATTTGGTAGACACTAAGCTATCCAAATCCAAGTTTCAGATTTATATACAAGTAAATGGAAGTATGAGAAACTGAATCACAGCAATTTTGTGTTAGAATTTACTGTATACACTATAATTACAGATAGATGAGTAAACACCTATTTGGTATCTTCTGAGAGTACCAGAGTTGCTCAAATCACAATTTTTAAATTCTTATCATTTCTCATTAACTTTTTGTAGTGGGTTGTATCAAGTCCCCATAAAAGATACGCCCACACCCTAATCCCCAGAACCAGTAAATGTGGGAAAAGGATCTTTACACATGTAATGAATTTAAGGATATCAAGATGAAATCATCTTGGATTAGGGTGGGTCCTAATTCCAATGACATATGTCCTTATAAGAGAAAGGCAGAGGGAGATCTGAAACATACAGAAGATGGAGGCAGAGATTGGAGTTACGCAGCTATAAACCAAGAAATATCAAGCACTGCCAGCAGCCACCAAAAGCTAGGAGAGAGGCATGAAAGGTTTCCTCCCTCAGACCCTCCAAAAAGAACTAACCCTGTCGATGCTTTGATTTTAGACTTCTAGTTTCCAGAACTGTGAGAAAATAAATTTCTGTTTTAAACCACCCATTTTATGGTAATTTGTTGTAGAAGCCGTAAGAAATTAATAACCCCCCAAGAGAATATTCTAATAGAAAAAATTTTCAAATGAAAACCAGTCATAATTTGTCTCATTAAATATATTTTAAACCTGCATAATCATATAAACCAGATACAAACAGCAAATATTGTATGACCTCACTGATTTGAAATCATTAGAATAAGCAAATTCAGAGTCAGAAACTAGAATACAGGTTACCAGGGGACAGGGTGTGGATAGGAAATGGGAATTCAAGGCTTACAATTCCAAACAGGATTCCTTATTCGTAGTGATAGAAATGTTATGGTAATGAATGGTGTTTATTGTTAAAATTCATGGTAACACAATATTGTGAACGTAATTAACAGCACTCAAATATGTACCTGAATGTGATTAAAAGGGGAAATGTTAGATTGTATACATGGTAACAGAATTTTTTTTTTTTAATCCATGGAACTACACTATACAAACATGGACTACGGTTAATGGTACAATTAAAAAATTGTACTACCGTGAATTTTAACAAATATTCCACACCAATTTAAGGTGTTAATAATAGGGTGATATATAGGAATCTTATATTTTATGTATGATTGTTTCATAAACCCACGACTTCTCTAACAAAGGGAGAAAAAAGCATAGAGATGTTAATTTCTATTATTTGAATAATTTCTGATCTTCAAAACTAAATAGGACTATTGGCTATTTTAAGAACATTCACAGTTTTGACAGCTGATCAAATGGTATCTAAGTATTTAATACTTACAATTTAAGAACTTTGCTATCTGAATTTTTAGAATTTTTCCTTATTGCCTTAATTTTAAGTTGGTGTTATGAAACTTACTGCACAAACACAAGCTTTACAATGATTATATGGGATACTTTAAATATGCCTATGGTAAGCTAAGATACCCATTTTTGGTGGTTCTAAGTGTATTGTCAATTTTCTTGTATTTAAAAAAAATGGAAAAAAGCTAAGTAGGAAATATTAAGACTGATATTAAATAGCATAAAATAACAAGCTCTATTTTTTCAAACAACAGACCTTTATTCAGGGAACATTATTTTTAAAACAACCAATGTAATTTGATTAGGATATCCATCCTGTTCAAAGTAGTTCCTGTAACAGCTGAAAATTACAATTACTTCTAAGAACTTTTAGTTTCACAGATCACAACTGGAAAAAAGGAAAGGAAATAATACTATGGAATTCTATCTGCAATGATAATGAACAATGTTCCCTGACTGAAAGTTTCAATTCCTAGAATCTTTGCTTGTCTTCATCTTATCTGTCCTATAAAGGTCAAATGCTTCCTCTTCCAAGCTCCTTCAAAGCTTTTCAATCCCTCCATTGCATCAGAAACATAAAAAATTTCCTTTGGATTATTAAATAATACATAGCCATTTTTTTAAAGACTATTATCACTCTGTTGCCATAAACTATAAGTCCAATATATATAAAGAAATTTAGGATGCATAATAGCATTTTTCTCCAGATTGAGATGCTCTAACAACAACAACAACAAAAGACCAAATTATAGGACATTTATACTATAATCCAATTTTGTGCTAGAAGACAGAAAAAAAAAAGAGAGAAAGCAAAGGGAGTCGTGCATGTCTGACTGTATATAACTGTATAAGTATAGAAAATGTTTAGAAAGAATCACAAGAAATCCTCAGTGGTAACTACCTCTGGAATGTGGGATTGGGGGGAACAGAGAGGAAAATGGAACTTTTTTCATTTTATATCTGTCAATATAATTTGGATTTACCTTTTAGAAATTAATATTTCTTGTATAATAATTATGAACTCTGAATAATAAACAGCTTTTATACTGAGTTCTTGGTATTTGAAAGCCATTACTATAAATGTTTTATATACATTCTTTTATTTTTAAAACTCAGAAGAAATGTAAATCTAGATCTAACTCTTAAAGCTTGTTTTCTTTGTTATATACCATTTTGTTCTCCTGTTATTTCACATTACTTGGTTTAGAAGTCAGATCTACTATCTATTAATCTAACATTTCAAGTGTCAAAATACACAAAATACAAGATAAATCTAATTCTTAAAGCCTGAATTGCTTGTTGTATACCACTTTATCTTCCTGCTATCTTACAATATTAAACCTTGATACAAAACTCATATCTAGTTCCTAGTAGCCTAACATTTTAAATGTCATAATACAAAATATTCTCAAGTAAATGCTGTTCATCCATGCATGTCATTCCTTTATTTTAGCAGACATTTATATGACCACTAAGTCACACTATGCACTGAATCCACACATTTAAGAAACTAGGTGTGAGTCCTATTCTTTTACTCAAGTGATAATTTTATGTGATATGATTCTATCTTATGACAAAACACATTGGCAAAATCCCAAAGCTAGATGCAAATGTATCTATACCATTAGTTTTTTAAAATCTACTTACTTGATGCATTATTTTTTATCATATATATTTCACGACCTATTTGTGGGCCTCAATTTCTTCCTCTATAAAGTGAGAGTTGAACTACATGCCTTTGAACTAGAATCTTGCCGTCTCCAGCATTCTAAAATTCTTTGTGCAACTGAACAATCATATATAATATTTCTGTTCATTTTTCTCCAAAATAAGAGCATTAATAAAGCAGTGAATTAAAACTGAACATTAATAAAGTAAAAATAATAAAGGGCAATATAAAAGATCATATTTCTGAGTTAGGAGTTCCACATGAAATTTAAAATTATTTCATATAAATGGTATATACATTATGGTCTTAACTAAGGACAATAAGCTACTCTGAAGATAATTAGGGATAAGTATAATGACAAATGTTTAAGACTTGTACAGTGAAAACTTCCACATTGTTGAAAAAAATTAAGACAAGTAAATGGAAAGACAATCCATGATTGTGGATTGGAAGGCATAATGTTGTTAATATGGCAATACTTCTCAAATTGATCTATAGATTCAATGCAATTCTTATCAAAATTCCAGCTGCCTCTTTTGTGGAAATTGACAAGCTGAGCCTCAAATTCATGTGGAAATGCAAGAGACCTAGAATAGCCAAAAATATCTTGAAAAAGAAAAAAGTTAGAGAACCCACACTTCTCAATTTCAAAACTTACAATATAGAAACAAGGAAACACACTGATCAGTGGACTAGAATTGAGAATTCAGAAAAAAACCCTTATGGTCACAGTCAAAGAATTTTCAACAAGGGTGCTGGGCTGGTTTGAATCTGTTGTGTACCCCAGAAAAGCCATGTCCTTTAATCCTCATTCATTATTGCTTGGTGGGAGTTTTTTGATCGTTCCTATGGAGATATGACCCACCCAATTGTGGGTGGTAACTTTTGATTAAATAGTTTCCATGGAGATGTGTCTCTACCCATTCAAGGTGGGGTTGCTTACTGGAACCATTTTGGAAAAAGCTCAGGACAACCAGAGCCACCAGAACCAACACAGTCCACATAGCCGGAGACTTTTAGAGATGAAAGAGGAAAACACTCCCAGGGGAGTTTCACGAAGCAAGAAGCCAGGAGAGAAAGCTAGCACACTTTGCCATGTGCCCGTGTCACTGAGAGAGAAACCTAGAACTTCACTGGCCTTTCTTGAGTCAACGTAACCTCTTGTTAGTGCCTTAATTTGGACATTTTCACGGCCTTACAACTGTAAACTTGCAACTTAATAAATTCCCCTTTTTAAAGCTGTTCTGTCTGGTATATTGCTTTCTGGCAGCTTACTAACTAATACAGATTTTGGTACCAGAGAAGTGGGGTGCTGCTGCAGTTTGCAAATACCAAACATGTTGGAACAGCTTTTTAAATGGATAAGAGGAAGATTCTGGAAGAGTTTTGAGAAGCTTGATAGGGAAAACCTCGAATGCTTTGAAGAGACTGTTGGTAGAAATGTAGACTCTAAAAATACTTCTGATAAGGCCTTAGAAAGAAATGAGGCACGTGTTATTGCAAACTGGAAGGAAGGTGATCTTTGTTTTAAAATGGCAAATAATCTGGCAAAATTGACTGCTGGTTTCAGAGGGAAGGCAGATTTTAAAAGCTACAAACTTGAATATTTAGCAGAAGAGATTTTCAAATTAAATGTGGAGAGTGCAGCCTGGTTTCTCTTTGCAGCTTATAGTGAAAGGCGACAGGACAAAGATAAGTTGAGAACTGAACTCTTGAGTACACAGAAACCAGAAATTGATGGTCTGGAAAATTCTGGGCTTTCAAAAAGGGAGATCCCAGAAAATAATGCCCCACGTGAGGATTTAACCAAACATGGAAAACGTGGGACCAGTACATTTGAGAACAAAGCCAGTACTGGAGGACTTATTCAGGAAGGATTTGTGTGCCCTTCTGTCTGATGGGCATGATCCCAGACTACTGCACAGGAAACTAACACAAATGTTGTAGGATCTGTATAAATTAAACCACTGCTAGTCTGGGTTAAGGGGCAAAAAAGGGATGCATGGGAGGAAAAATAACTTGAAGCAAAATTATGGAAGCTAAGGTCTGAAGCTAGGAAACCATGGGCCAGGAGAGTGGACCAACCCAAGCACTTGGAGAGGGTGAGTTTGCCCAGAAGGCAGAGGGTGGGCCTTCCACCACCTTGCAGTGAAAGAGTTGTGCCATGTCAGGCCTTGGAGAGATACAGCACATATTCCCTGGGGACTGGGGAGAGCCTGGCTGCCACCACATTGTTATGGAGGGGTTGAGCATGTGCCCCAGAGATGGCAGTGAGTCTGGGTGCAGCCCCAATGCTTGGAGAGGGTGGAGCCGAGAAAAAGGTGGTCTCTCCAATGTCTCCCAAGTTTGCATGTGAAGAGAGGTGGGATGCTGCACAGGCCCTTGGAAAGGGTGGGACTGCCGCTTTCTAAAGTCCTGAAGATAAATGACTCTCAGACTTTGAAATTTAATGGAGTTTGCCCTGTAGGTTTTTGAAACTGGTTGGGTCCAGTGACCACTGTGTTCCTTACAATTTCTCCCTACAGAAATGGGAATATGTTTCCTAATGACAATCCCTCCTTTGCATGTTGGCAGCAAATAACTTGTTCTGAGTTCTACAGGTTCAGAGTCAGAGGAGAATTCTGCCTTAGGACAGACCATGCCTGTAGCTGACCCTGATGAAATTTTATACTATTTCTGACATGGTACTGCACTTGAATTATTATTGAAATTATTTAAGGCTTTCTAATAATTTCCCTTTTTAAAGCCACTCTGTATCTGATATATTGCATTCTGGCAGCTAATAACTGCTCTAGCTTGTAAGCTGCAAAAAAGTGATATATCAGAAACAGAATGGCTTTTAAAAAGGGGAATTCATTAAGTTGCAAGTTTATAGTTCTAAGGCCATGAAAATACCCAAATTAAGGCAAGGCTATGCAAATGTCCAAATTAAGTCATTAACAAGAGGTTACCTTGACTCAAAGGCGGCCAATGAATTTTTTGGTTTCTTTCTCAGCTGGAAGAACACATGGCAAAGTCTGCTAGCTTTCTCTCCCTGCTTCTTTCTTCATGAGGCTCCCCTGGGGGCGTTTTCCTTCTTCATCTCTAAAGATCTCTGGCTGTATGGGTTCTCAAGCTTTTTTCAAAATGGTTCCCTCTTAAAGGGCTCCAGTAAACAACCCTGCCTTCAATGAGAAACCATCTAATCAAAAATTACCATCCACAATCGAGTGGGTCACATTTCCACAGAAACAATAAAAAAGCTAGCAATTTTGCAGTCACCTAGCAATACTGAATGAAGATTAAAGGAAGTGGCTTTTTGGGGGTGTATAACAGATTCAAACTGCAATGCTAATTCAAGTGCCAACACAATTCATTGGCGAAACATACTCTTCACAATAAATAATGCTGGGAAACTGGATATACACATATAAAAGAAAGATGTTGGACTTCTACTTCATACCACATAAAAAAAATTAACCTTAAATGTACCACAGACCAAAATTGAAAAGCTCAAACTATGAAACTCATAGAAGAATACAGAACAGTAAATCTTCATGACTGTAGATTAAGCAATGGTTTCTTAGCCATGGCACCAAAAACACAAACAACAAAAGAAAAAGTCAATTCATGGATTGGAAGACTAAATATAATTAAGATGTCAATCCTACCTAAACTCATCTACAGATTCAATGCAATACCAATCAAAATCCCAACAACTTATTTTTCAGAATTAGACAAACCAATAAGCAAATTTATCTGGAAGGGCAGGGTGCCCCGAATTGCTAAAAACATCTTGAGGAAAAAAAACGAAGCTGGAGGTCTAGCGATGCCGGACTTTAAGGCATATTATGAAGCCACAGTGGTCAAAACAGCATGGTATTGGCATAAAGATAGACATATCGACCAATGGAATTGAATAGAGTGCTCAGATATAGACCCTCTCATCTATGGACATTTGATCTTTGATAAGGCAGTCAAGCCAACTCACCTGGGACAGAACAGTCTCTTCAATAAATGGTGCCTAGAGAACTGGATATCCATAAGTAAAAGAATGAAAGAAGACCCGTATCTCACACCTTATACAAAAATTAACTCAAAATGGATCAAAGATCTAAACATTAGGTCTAAGACCATAAAACAGTTAGAGGAAAATGTAGGGAGATATCTTACGAATCTTACAACTGGAGGCGGTTTTATGGACCTTAAACCTAAAGCAAGAGCACTGAAGAAAGAAATAAATAAATGGGAGCTCCTCAAAATTAAACACTTTTGTGCATCGAAGAACTTCATCAAGAAAGTAGAAAGACAGCCTACACAATGGGAGACAATATTTGGAAATGACATATCAGATAAAGGTCTAGTATCCAGAATTTATAAAGAGATTGTTCAACTCAACAACAAAAAGACAGCCAACCCAATTACAAAATGGGAAAAAGACTTGAACAGACACCTACCAGAAGAGGAAATACGGATGGCCAAGAGGCACATGAAGAGATGCTCAATGTCCCTGGCCATTAGAGAAATGCAAATCAAAACCACAATGAGATATCATCTCACACCCACCAGAATGGCCATTATCAACAAAACAGAAAATGACAAGTGCTGGAGAGGATGCGGAGAAAGAGGCACACTTATCCACTGTTGGTGGGAATGTCAAAGGGTGCAACCACTGTGGAAGGCAGTTTGGCGGTTCCTCCAAAAGCTGAATATAGAATTGCCATACGACCCAGCAATACCATTGCTAGGTATCTACTCAAAGGACTTAAGGGCAAAGACACAAACGGACATTTGCACACCAATGTTTATAGCAGCGTTATTTACAATTGCAAAGAGATGGAAACAGCCAAAATGTCCATCAACAGAAGAATGGCTAAACAAACTGTGGTATATACATACGATGGAATATTATGCAGCTTTAAGACAAGATAAACTTATGAAGCATGTAATAACATGGATGGACCTAGAGAACATTATGCTGAGTGAGTCCAGCCAAAAACTAAAGGACAAATACTGTATGGTCCCACTGATGTGAACGGACATTCGAGAATAAACTTGAAATATGTCATTGGTAACAGAGTTCAGCAGGAGTTAGAAACAGGGTAAGACAATGGGTAATTGAAGCTGAAGGGATACAGACTGTGCAACAGGACTAGATACAAAAACTCAAAAATGGACAGCACAATAATACCTAATTGTAAAGTAATCATGTTAAAACACTGAATGAAGCTGCATCTGAGCTATAGGGTTTTTTTTGTTTTTGTTTGCTTGTTTGTTGTTTTTTTTTTACTATTATTACTACTTTTATTTCTTTTCTCTATATTAACATTTTATATCTTTTTCTGTTGTGTTGCTAGTTCCTCTAAACCGATGCAAATGTACTAAGAAACGATGATCACGCATCTATGTGATGATGTTAAGAATTACTGAGTGCATATGTAGAACGGTATGATTTCTAAATGTTGTGTTAATTTCTTTTTTTTTTCTTTCCGTTAATAAAAAAATTTTTAAAAAAAGAGTATTTTAAAACATAAAAAAAAAAATTAAATGTCCTAATTATAATTCCATACTCATCTAAAATTTTTTAGAAATTCGGCTTAGACAAAACATGATTTATCAAAGCTTTGTTAAAAAAAAATTAATTATTTTAAAGAAGACCTGCTAAGAGCATTTCAATTGCTTTCTATTAGTAAATTCTGTATACAACAAGGAAAAATACATTTAAAAAATCTCTTTTTAAGGTAATTCAGCAGTATTTAATTAGTCATCAATTTAGGTTTTTGTATCTACAAGGTAATAAAAATTTCCTTAAAATAAAGATATATTATTTTCACTTTAAAAAAAAAAAAAAAAGAAAAAGTCAATAAATTGGACCTCATCAAAATTTAAAACTTCTATGCTTCATAGAAACCCACCAAGAAAGTGAAAAGACCACCCATAAACAAGAGAAAATAGTTGGAAGTAATATATACAACAAGAGACTTGTACCTAGGCTGTATACAGGACTCATACCTCACAACTTAACAATAATAAGACAAATTCCAAGTTTTAAAAAGGGCAAAGGATTTGAACTAATATCTCCCCAAAGAAGACATACACTGTTCAATAAGTATATGAAGAGATGTTTAACATCATTAATCATTAGAGAAATGTAAAACAAAACCACAGTGACATACCACATCACAACCACTAGGATGGCTATAATAAAAAAGATGAACAATAACAAGTGCTGGTGAGGATGTGAAGAAACTGGAATCCTTGAACACTGCTAGTAGGAATGTAAAATAGAGCAGTTACTTAGGAAAATAGCATAGCAGTTCCCCAAAAGTTAAATATAGTTACCATATGATCCAATAATTCCACTCCTAAGCATAAATCCAAGAGAACTGAAAACATATGTCAACATGAAAATTTATGCACAAATGTTCATAGCAGCATTATTCTTAGCCTCCAAATTAGAATCAACCCTAGAAACAACAGAAGAATGGACAAACAAAATTTGGAAATCCATACAATGGAATATTATTTGGTCATAAAAAGGAATGAAATACTGATACACGTTATAACATAGAAGAACTTGAAAACATGAAATATGCCGGATACAAAAGGTCTCATATTGTCTGATTTTATTTATATGAAATTACAGATTAGGCAAATCCATAGAGACAGAAAGTAGCTTAGTGGTTGCTATGGCCTGAGGAGGGGAATGTTGTAGGAAAACCACTACGAATGGATTTAGAGTGATTTTCTGGGGTAATGAAAATGTTCTGGAATTAGACAGTGGTGTCTGCACAATTTTGAATAATTGTAAACTACTGAATTGTATACTTTAAAAGGTGAATGTTATGTGACCATATCGCAAAAAAAGCTGTTATTAAAAAAAAAACAGCAACAGGTGTCTTAGCACTAAAACAAAAAAACACAAGTCTATAGTAAACAAAAAAAGGAGATGAGAAAAAACATTATGTTTTAAATAAGAATGACAGCTAATAAATGACAAGGAATGACACAATTAGAAACTCACCAACTTTACAACTCAATATAATCACTGATTTATCATTACATGCTAAAACTGTTAGGTAAAAAGGTTATTGAAGAAGAAAATTATGTGCAGGGTGCCAAAGTATCTACCTACAGATTACCTGTCAACCACAAAGGGAAAGCATACCTTTCCCATGGAAAGATTTTATAGTTGACACTTTGATATTAGTCTCTTGACGTGATTCAATATGACATATGCAACATCACCCATGAGGCTGCCAAAAATGTCTAACCCAAACAAAATCAATTCTCTAAATCTAGCTTCCAATTTAGAAATCTCAAGGGACTAAGAACACCATATGAAAACAAACTGACAAACCTGGAATATAAGGAAAACTGGTTTAGATTCCCTAAAAGCCAATGTCATGGATTATAAATTAAGGGAGGGAGAAACTATAATAGATTAAAATAAATTGTTTTGGTTTGATAAAGCTACCAGAATGCAATATACCAGAAAGTGATTGGCTTTTACCATGCAGACCGATCAACTTAAAATTTACAGTTCTTAGGCCATGAAAATGTCCACATTAGGACATCAACAGGATGATACCTGGACTCTAAAGAAAGACTGCCGGCATCTGGGATACTTCTGCTACATGGGAAGTCACATGGCTGGTGATTACTGGTGCTTTGCTCCTGGGTTTCACTGCTTTCAGCTTTTGGTTCCAGTGGCTTCCTCCTTACGTCCTGTGGGTACTGCTCTTCGCTTGTCTAGGACTTTTGTCTCTAAGCTCTCTCAGCTTTTTTCTGCCTTTTATCCTCTCATAAAGGACTCCAGTAAAGGATTAAAACCACTTGAAGTGGGTGAGTTATACTTCAGTTGAAACAACCTAATCAGAGGGTCCCACCCACAATAGGTCTGCACCCACAGGAATGGATTAAAAGAACATGGCACGTTCTGGGTTACATAAGGGCTTCAAATAGCACTGAAATTAAAGAGACATAATAATGAAGCGCAATGTGTGAACCTTAATGGATCCTGAATTTGGAAAAAACAGGCACTATGGGGAATTCTGAGTTTAGATCCTGTATCAGCTGATTTTATGGAATTATTCTCAATTTTCTGGATTTTAGAAAGGTATATTATCTTTAATTTCTAAGAGATATATATGATTGCAGCTTGCTTTCAAACAGATCAACAATAAGAAAGCAATAAAAATTTATATGCATTTGTGTGTGTGTATATATATATATACACAGAGAGAGAAACAAATCTGGAAAATGTTAATTCTTGAATCTACATGGATATGTAAGAATTTATTAATTGTAATATTCTTAAAACCTTTCTCTACATTCAGAGATTTTCATATGAAAAAGAAGGAATAAAAAAAGAATGGGGGTCAGAAGTGTCAAACAGGGAAAGGTTAAAAAAAAAAAAAGGAAAAAAGAAAATAATAATCGACAAGTGTGGGGAAAGAATAAAAATGGCCAAAAATTTAAAAAGTATCGCTTTTTATTGCCCACCCTCATCTCAAACATTGTTTATGTGGGTCTTTATGCATAAATATAAATGTTTAACTATATGTGCATTAGTTATCTATAGCTATATAATAAATTATTCCACAATATAATGGCTTCACACAACATACATTTATTATTTCACAATTATTGTGTGTCAGGAATCTAGGCACTGTGTAGCTGGGTGCTCTGCTTCAAAATCTCTCAAAAAGCTGCATCAAGATATAAGCCAGTACCATAGCCATCTCAAGGTTCAACTGAGGCAGTACTGGCTTTCTAGCTCACTGAGTGGTTACTGGTAGGATTCAGTTGTTTACAGGTTTGAGGTCCTCAGCTCCTTTCCTGTGACTGGCTAAGCAACAAGCAAGATGAACCAGAGAATATACTAGCAAGATGGAAGACACAGTCTTTTTTAACTCACCCAGGGAAGTAACACTCTGTCACTTTTGCCATATTCTATTCTTAGAAGCAATTCATTGGTCCCACCCACACTCAGGAAAAGAGGATTACAAAAAGGGTAGGAATAACAAGGGGCCAGAGTCATGTCAGAAGCCATCTGACATATATATATATATATATATATCTGTATCTGGCACATAGCAAGTATTCAAAAATGTTAATTTAGTTAGCTTAGATTTTACCACATATTAAATGCCTAAATTCCCTTCATACTTTTTATTGAAAAGAGGCTACTTAGTTTAAGAGTTCTATGATGATGATAAAGTGAACTAAAATTTCATTACTGAATATATATATATATAGCTAAAATAACTGGAAAATTATACACTTGGGGAAAACAAAACATCGTATTCATTGTTTCAGAAATACTTCTTATAGTTCTACTTTTTTTTAACTGGCTATGAAAGATGCAGGAGATATCTTTGTTCTGATCCCAATAAGGACAAGAAAACAATAAATTTCATAGGAAATACAGTAAAAATCCTTCCTTCAAAATTGTGAAAACAGGATCACAGAATATAGACTCTCATGTAATAAATAAAAATCAGCAGAAATTACCCTTCTTGATTAAAGGAGAATTAAATGAGAGAGGATGTTTATAAGAGTTGATTTCTAAAAAAGTATAAGGACAGTTCTACCTTAACAACTTTTATTAAATATTTATTATATGCTAATCGCTTTATGTAAATTATCTTTAAGTAATACTATTATTTTGCATATGAAGTAACTGATACATAGAGAGGATGCATTGGTACTGACTTATCTTGTTTACTTTATATAAGTTAGGGAGATTATTTATACCAATTCTAGAAATTTTATTTAAAAATTGTCCTAAAATAAGTTTGAAATCTAGCAATAATTACACACATTATTCAAACTCTGGAAAATTTAAAAACACATAAGATTGAATTAAAGGTATAAGAAGGTAAAAGAATACTATAGATATAAGGTCATTCAATTAAAATAAAGACTGACATTCTGCTTAAACATGGCAGGTACTGCAAACTCTAAGGGTGCAAAGGACACCTCAGAATAATATAGCTCATGTCTTATAGTGCCATACTTCTGGTTTAGGTAGCATTTGGACACTGATTAGTGAAAGTAGTTTTCTTTCTTCTGTCTGATTATTCAAGAAGAAAATCTCAAGTTGGGAGACAATGTATTTGTATTACCTATCAAATATATGATATTATCCTCTTCAACACCAAAAAAGTAAACTTTAGGTTTCAGATATTTTAGCATTCAACAGTATCTAGCAAGTCAGTAATATACTTTTGTTTTCATATTTACTTTCAAAGATACCTTCTATTTATGACATTGGCTTCCCATTTACAGTTGTGATGGGAAGTTTCTTTTAAAAAAGATATATATTCCTTAAAATGAGATGGCAATTAGAATAATAAAGTAATGTGTCATATGAACACACAAAACAACTTAAAATACTTGGTAGTACAGTGTTTTCAAAATTTATTTTCACTCCCTCCTCCCAAAACAAACCAGTAAAGAAATAAATCAATAAGTATAAACAGGCACCCTACACAGAGAGTAATGGTTAATGAACCATAGTCCAGAGCCACAACACCTGGGTCTGAATCATTGTTCTACCACTTAATTTTACCAAAGTCACACGCCTGTGCCTGAGTGTTCTCAATGTAAAATAGAAATACAGCAATGATTAGTCTTGTGTTTCTATGAGGATAAAATGTAAAGGTTTAGTGCATATAGAGCACTTAGAACAGTATCTGGCACATAGCAAGTATTCAAAAATGTTAATTTAGTTAGCTTAGATTTTACCACATATTAAATGCCTAAATTCCCTTCATACTTTTTATTGAAAAGAGGCTACTTAGTTTAAGAGTTCTATGATGATGATAAAGTGAACTAAAATTTCATTACTGAATTTATCTCAATTGAAGTAAGATTCTCTAAGAACTGTCAGTTTAATACAAATACTTTTGCAAGTCAAGACCCATTAAATAATTATCCACCACTAATGTCTAAACCCAGGAGGGAACAGGATTAAGAACAGTAAATGTTAATGAAGGAAAGAAGGGCAGTTCCTGAAGAATATACCAGATAGGGACACTGGGTAAAACAGAGTAAGGATTACCAAAATAATTAGGGCCTCAGATGTCAAGAAAAGTAAAGTACCTAACCTTCCTTAATTCCACAATTTGTCTAGAGCCAGCTCTATTTATAATTATGAACTAAACAGGTACAGACCCACTGACTAGTAGTCATTAGAGTTCCCAAATAATGAGAAGTCAAACACGGAACCTATTCCCTTAACGAGAGACAGTAATAGCATAATACCAAAGCCAGAGAAAGAAATCACAAGAAAAGGAAACTTTTTATTTTTTAATATCCCTTATGAAAAACAAAAACACTCAACAGAATACTAGCAACCAAATTCATCAGCATATTAAACCACATACAGTATGCTTAAGTGGGATTTATCCCAGGAATGCAAGAGTAGTTCAGCATAAGAAAATCAATCAGTGTAATACACCACACTAATCAAATAAAGAAAAACAAAATACAATCCTCTCAATTGAAAAGGGATTTGACATAATTCTTTTGGTACTTTCATGATATATTCTGCACCTTTTCATGATAAAACACCTTTTCATGATAAAAACACTCAGAGAATTATGAAGAGGAGGGAACTTTCTCAACAAGACGAAGTACATTTATAAAACCCCCCAACTAACATCATACTCAATGGTGAAAGACTGAAAGCTTTTCCCCTAAGATCAAGAACAAAACAAGATGGCCACTTTCATCACTGCTATTTAACACTGTAGTTAATAACAGTGACTGGAAGTCCGAGTCAGAGCAATTTGATACAAAAATGAGATAAAGACATCCAAATTGGAAAGAAAGAAGTACAACTCTCTCTATTCACAAATGACATGATACTATATACAGAAAATCTCAAAGAATCCATAAAAAAGGTTACCAGAATTAATGAATAAATGGAAGTTGTGGAGTACAAGATCAACGTGCAAAAATAAAGTAGGCATCTATAAACCTGCAATGAACACTCTGAAAAGAAAATTGAGGGAGTGGGCAAGGGTAGTTCAGTGGTAGAATTTTCACCTACCATGAGGGAGACCCAGGTTCATTTCCCAGACCATTCAACTCATCCCCTCTCCCACCCCCCCCCCAAAAAAAACACACCTCTTTTAAAAGAAAATTGAGAAGACAATTTCATTTACAAGTTATCTACAAGAATAAAACACCTAGGAATAAATTAAACCATGGGCACAAAAGACTCCTATGCTGGAAACTACAAATCATTGCAAAAGGAATTAAAGACCTAAATAAATGGAAAGATATCATGTGTCGACAGACAGAAAGACTTTTGATGTCAATACTACCCAAGGCAATCTACAGATTTAACAGAATTCCCATCAAAATTCCAGTAGTTAGTGACATCACAAGATGGCAGTGTAAAATGCTATAGGGTTTTGTGCCCCACAAATCTTTAAACGGCAAGCAAAAATTAGCTGAAACATCTCTCTCACCTCTAGAAACTGAAGGGTTGCAGTAATGGTGCAAATACACAATCAAGAAAAAGGTAACAAAAATGTAAGGAAAATCTTGCTCCTCCTCTTTTCTGTGATGTACTATATATGACTATAACATACGTGACTGTGGCTTTCAAGGAAATGTATTTGTCATTTGCTGATATGTCATATATGTGACTAACTTTCAAGGAAATTTGTTTGCCATTTGCTGATTTTTTAAAGTTAATTTCTAACTTTTAACTAATAAATGAATAAAAGCATTGCACTTTTGAAATTCACCAAATGGACTGAGTTCATAATTGAAAAAAAATTTTTCCCTGTCCCCAGAAAAGAGATAGGAAAACCTCATGCTGCCTTTGCAGTCCTTCTCCCACATCTTACCAGCTCAGTGAGGAGCTGTCCTGCATCCCTAGTGTGGGTAAGCTTGTGCACATACTAGGGTGCATGTATGTCTGTGGCAATCTGTCTGGTGGCAATCTGAAGAACGGACCAGGACACTTATCACAAACTTGATATTACGGAACATGTCCTGTACATAGTAGCAGCACATACAGCTACTAGAACACTGTAAAAGAACAGTCAAATCAAGCTGGGGCAAAAGATTGCCAGCTGTGGGACAATGAGTGTAACATATGGGATAGGGAGGACATCCTATCTCCTAGAGGAAAAGAAATATTGGGATCTGTGTAAATGGGGGAATTCATAGAGCCATGATATATTCTCAGAACAAGATGCTCAGAAAAGACAGGGGAAGACCATAAGCATTCACTTCAAGCTATTCTTTAAAGTAGTTATTAGGCAGGCTAAAATCTGAAAGATCATTCATACAGGCCAATTTGCAAATACTGGGAAAGGTGTTTATTTTTGTTGTTGTTATTGTTGTCTCCTGTCCTAAGTATGGAAAATGTTGTATGCTGCCTCAGCATCCATCTTAGTTCAGCTAAGCCACCTGCCTCAATACTGACCTGTGACCTAGTTAATGATTGGCTAGCTTTCCAGCCGTGGGGCATAAATTCCTCCAGAGCTCAAACCTGTATCTACAGCTACCATCCACACAATTCACACACCTCTCCTAAAACCCACAGCTGGTCCTGAACGATAAGCTGACCATCCCCACCACCCTCAGACATTCCAGTCCTTTACCTTTCCATGTATGTCTGCTTTAAACTAAGAATTCTTAAGTCCTGTGGTAAATCCACTAACCTCTATCCCTGGACCACAGTAAAGCTCAAAAAATTCATACTGTTGAAGGTATATCTTCAAGATAAATTCCTAGAAATGGAAGTACTGTATGGAAGAGTACATGCATCTGTAGTTTTCTTAATATTGCCAAATTTTCCTCCATTGGGGTTGGAATGTACTATATTTCGATTCAAACTTATCTGGTAAAATACCAATACCTTGGAAATTCTGGTGCAACTCTTTGAGATTTCAGATGTTAGAAAGATACAGCCTTATGATACTGAAACTTGCCCTCTCAGTCCTGCTAATCCTGGATGTTGTTATATTTGTTATATTTTGCAAATCTTCAGAGAAAGGAATTATAAAGAAACATAAATTACTTTAAATACTTACTTAATGGTGTTGTGTCAGGAGGTGGAAAGTTCTCAGTAAAGTTGACATTACATAAGTCTGTGCTACAGCAGCAGAAACGGTATGTTCCATTCTGAATTGAGGGAGGGGTAGTGGTTACCACACATTCTTCATAATGACACTCTTGGGGATCCCCAATGTGAGACCAACATCCTGCAAATCAATATTAATATAAACAACATTAATATATAATATAGATAATATGATAAAACTAAAAGGAAAGCAACAAATGTGACAGTAAGTAAACGTATATTGTAAAACACTCTTACAAATCAATAGGAAACAACTGTTTTTAAGAAACAGAAAAATGGCTAAGTATACAATAGGCATTTCACCCTCAACCCCCAAAGAAAAGCCACCATCAAAATGTTTAACCATTCATTTATCTATTAAATAGAAATTAAAGCCACACCAAGATTTCATTTTTGTCTGTACCTATTAAATTGTCTTAATTTTAAGAAATAGTAATAATACATAATAGTAACAAAGATTAAGTAACACTTCTCATGCAGGGAATGTAAATATAGGGCATGGAGGGAATGTAAATTAATATAGCAAATCTATAAAGTCACATGGCAAATTTTAGAAGAACCTTATAAATACCCATGTTATATAACCTTATATTTATACTTTGCAGAATCTATTTCAAGGGAGGATCAGCTATAATCAAAGATCTATATTCAAAGATGTTCACTACAGCATGATTAAATAAAAACCTGAAAACATTATGTCCAACAACAGTCACGTATAAGTGCAATATAGTGTACAATTAAATAGTGAGAAGAGATTAAAAATGTTTTCAGAGAATATCTAAAGACATGGGAAAATCACGGTATCATTTAAAGTAGGAAAAATTAGGTATGAAACAGTTTATCCAATATTAAGCTAATTTTGAAAAGAGAAATATACATATATTATAAACATTAGACATATATAGAAAACATACCTAATGAAAATATATTTTTAAACATTTTAGACTATGGAAATGTATACTTGTTTCTCTTTTTCCAAACTTCACATGATGAGAAAAGATTAACATAATAAGAAAGATATTATTAAAATAAGCTAAGAAAAAACTACCCTTTGCAAATATTAGACTTGTGGATGAAAATATGCATGAATATACACTTTTTTTAACTTTTTAAATTAATTTTTTAATTTTTTAAAAAACATAAACAAACACAAACATTCTTAACATATGGTCATTCCATTCTACATATATAATCAGTAATTCACAATATCATGAATATACACATTTGAGTTCATTGTTTTTCTAGACAGGGTTTTAATCTACTCCTATGTCCTGTTTAGATTAATTTCAATCATATGAGACACAAAGTCACTTCAGGCAAGAAAAATTATTACTTACCTTGTTTCACAAGATTTATGTCCCCTTTTGATTTCTCCCAAAGGCCATAGCAGGTGCTACCTTTTGAGCATAATATTGTTCCATTTTCATGAGAGATTCGACTCTCACCTATCCCAAGGTCTTGTTGATAGGGATCTTTAAAAGCACAAAGCCGTTCTTGATTCTGGGAAGCTAAAAATAAAGCAGATAAAAGAATGACAAATTAATTTTTTACATTCTTTGAAAACATTATTTTATAAAATTTTAGTCTTTCTGAAAAGCATTATAAATTTCCCTACTCAATCTCTAATAAGGCTTAAATAATTTTGTAATCTGGTTTATCAATAACTTTTCTTCTATTCGTTAACTAAAGTGGTAAAAATCATATTGTATTTTCTGGCCATTTAGTTGACTTAGTAAATATTTTCTAGAAGACTGTCTGAAGTGTTTCATAATTTAGAAATAAAGTCACACTTATTTTTCACTAATGGCAGTCTATGTTCTGGTCTCTAAGTAGGCTATATAAAAGATGCTTGAGAGTCAGAACTCCATACTACTTACTTGCGAATACTGTAGTTGCCTAGCCCTACACTTTGAAGGTGCCTTCTAATGTTATAAACATGGCAGCAGTGTTGATTGTAGAGGCACTCAGTAAATACTTGTTACCTGATAAATTACATGGCAAATATTATATAGGTATTACTTAAATCGGATTATGTATATGGAGGAAAACTAACTGGCATTGGTTGCCCCTTCAGTACAAGGGACTACTGAGTATTTTTCCTCGGACTATTGTAGTGGTATATTTTGGTGGGGGGGGGAGACTTACTGAGGTTTTTATTTATTTTTTCATCTACAATGTAGTGAAGTTTAATTTTATAATTTTTTAGCTACATTATATAAACATAATTAATTTTCAAATACAATTTATATATATAATTTATATATATTTGAATTTATATATAACAAATATATACAAATATATATAAATTATATATATAACAAATATGTAACAAATATATTGTTACATTTTTCCACTAAAATTTTTATTCTGGTCTGATGTTTGTTAAAGTCTTCCATTATTATTATAGATTGTCAGTTCTTTCTTATGTCTTCTATATATTTTTAACTTTTTTATAGTATAGTATAACACATATACAAAGCAAAGAAATAAAAAAGCAATCGTTTTCAAAGCACTCTTCAACAAATAATTGCAGGATAGATCCCTGAGGTTGTCATGGACTATGATACGATCCTCTCGACTGCTCCAGAATATAGGAGGCTACAAGGCTTAAATGATCATCACAATCGACTTTTCTTTTCCTTTTTTTTGTGAAAAATATAACTATACACACACACACACACACACACACACACACACAAAATCAATAAATTTCAAAGCACAGCACCACAATTAGCTGTAGAACACAGTTCAGAGTTTGACAGGGTTAAAATTCCACAACTTAAGGTTTTTACTTTTAGCTGCTCTAAGATACTGGAGACTAAAAAAGATATCAATTTAATGATTCAGCATTCATATTCATTTGTTAAATCCTATCTTCACTGTATAACTCCAAGGAAATATTGATTATCCTCCCAAAATCTTATGCGGTGTGGTAGTTAGATTCAGTTGTCAACTTGGCCAGGTGAAGGCACATAGTTTTGTTGTTGTGGACATGAGCCAATGGTACATGAACCTCATCTGTTGCTGATTACATCTGCAGTCAGCTAGAAGGCATGCCTGCTGCAATGAATGACGTTTGACTTAATTGGCTGGTGCTTAAATGAGAGAGCTCAACATAGCACAGCCCAAGCAGCTCAGCCCAGGCCTTTCGAGATGCAGAAAGGAATCACCCCGGGGAAAGTTGTTGGAACCCAGAGGCCTGGAGAGAAGGCCAGTAGAGATTACCCTGAGCCTTCCCAGGTAAGAAAGAACTTCCGATGAAAGTTAGCTGCCTTTCCTCTGAAGAACTAACAAAATAAATC